>NC_138307.1:37595000-37642500 GCF_965601325.2 Salmo salar | reverse complement strand
ATCTGTACGGTGTCAGCCCAGCCTGCAGGTCTCTGTACGGTGTCAGCCCAGCCTGCAGGTATCTGTATGGTGTCAGCTCAGCCTGCAGGTATCTGTACGGTGTCGGCCCAGCCTGCAGGTCTCTGTATGGTGTCAGCCCAGCCTGCAGGTATCTGTGATCTGTCTCCAGTCTGAGAGGTGCAGGTGGTTTTCAGCCCAGTCACAGCCAGAGCCACAGCTGCTTCAACAGGGCTGTAGTTTCCTGGGTCTGCTGACTCCTGTACTTCCTGTTCCCCTGGAGAGCAGAGACCTGGACATAAAAATAGAGCTGTGGACCTGATCGCCGGTCGCCCAGATTCAACGGGCCGGTCTACACTAATACCAGCTGAACATTGGTACTATTCTGTGGAGTGGTGCATGCCTGTCTACATCTATGTACTCTGTATAGGTATCAGTGTGTGTGTCTGTCAGAGTGTGTGTGTGTGTGTCTCTGTCAGAGAGAGTGTGTGTGTGTCTCTGTCAGAGTGTGTGTGTGTCTCTGCCAGAGAGAGTGTGTGTGTTCAGAGTGTGAATGGGTGTCAGAACTTGTGTGAGTGTCTTAGCTGGTCATAATATCACCCATGTCACATGGGAGATACCGAAGTCGATGCCCCTCCTTGATCGGGTGGTCTTCTAGCCATCATCGATCAGTTTTTCATTTTCCATTGGTTTTGTCTTGTCTTCCATCACACCTGTTTCCAATCCAATTTATCATGTTATGTATTTAACCCTCTGTTTCCCCTCATGTCCTTGTCGGTGATTGTTTGTGATGTGATGTTACGTGGGTTTGTGTATCGCTATGCGACGGGTATATTTTACCCATTTTATTTTGTACTTTGGTTTTGGAGTTGTTTTTTTTCATTAAATACTCCATATTAATTAACCAACTTGGTTTCTCCTGCGCCTGACTTCCCTGCCACCTACATACACGATTATGACAAGACAACCCAGCTTGTCTGCAGCCGAGCGATGAGGTCATCCTCTGCACTGAATAACAGTGAAGACATCAAAACTATGAAATATCACATACGGAATCATGTAGTAACCAAAAATAGTGTTAAATAAATCAAAACATATTGAGCCACCCTTTGAAAGAGACAAAACTCTTTCTACAATGTAAAAAAAAATAGAGAAAAAATGAAGATAACCCCTTTTAGTCTTTTGACTGGTACTGTATTAAATGTGCTATTTCCATTTATTATATATTTGTTTTATTAAATATGCAAAAATGTCTTAACACCTGTTTTTGATTGGTCATTATGGGGTATTGTGATGTCATTATGGGGTATTGTGATGTCATTATGGGGTATTCTGTGAAGATTTATGAGGGGGAAAAAAACAATTTAGTCAAGAGAAAAAGGCTGTAACGTAACAAAATTTAAAAAAAGTCAAGGGGTCTGAGTACTATATCTATAGTTACCAGTGTAAAGACCCATGACCTCTAACATGACTGAGGTCATCCTCTATATATATAGTTACCAGTGTAAAGATTCCCACTAACTCAGCCAAGTGATGAGGTCACCCTCTGTATCTATAGTTACCAGTGTAAAGACCCATGACCTCTAACATGACTGAGATCATCCTCTGTATCTATAGTTACCAGTGTAAAGACCCATGACCTCTAACATGACTGAGATCATCCTCTGTATCTATAGTTACCAGATTCTTTAGCCAGCTGAACAATGGAGGAGCAAAGATGGGAGATGTTGATATATTTTGCTCCGCTGAGTAAGGAGAGAGGGAGTGAGAGAGAGAGGGAGAGAGGGAGAGAAGGAGAGAGGGAGAGAAGGAGAGAGAGAGAGGGAGAGAAGGAGGGAGAGAGGGAGAGAGGGAGAGAAGGAGAGAGAGGGAGGGAGAGAAGGAGAGAGAGGGAGAGAAGGAGAGAGAGGGAGGGAGAGAAGGAGAGAGAGGGAGGGAGAGAAGGAGGGAGAGAATGAGAGGGAGGGAGAGAGAGGGAGGGAGAGAGGGAGGGAGAGAAGGAGAGATAGAGGGAGAGAGAGGGAGGGAGAGAAGGAGAGAGAGAGGGAGGGAGGGAGAGAGGGAGGGAGGGAGGGAGGGAGGGAGGGAGGGAGGGAGGGAGGGAGGGAGGGAGGGAGGGAGGGAGGGAGGGAGGGAGAGGAGAGAGAGGGAGGGAGAGAGGGAGGGAGAGAAGGAGAGATAGAGGGAGAGAAGGAGAGCGGGGAGGAAGAGAGGGAGAAAAGGAGAGACCGGGGACTGAGAGGGAGAGAGAGTAATTGACAGAGGGAATATATGTAGGGAGGAGTAGAATGAGAGAAAGAGAGAGTGTGTGTGTATACTGTAAGTGTGTGTGTGTGTGTGTGTGTGTGTGTGTGTGTGTGTGTGTGTGTGTGTGTGTGTGTGTGTGTGTGTGTGTGTGTGTGAGAGAGAGAGAGTTAGAGAAGGAAGGAAAGTGGGTTTGTTAGAGGGCAGCAATGGGGAAGTTGGGGCTGGAATGAGACAGATATGACAGTTTAGTAGGACAGAGACAACATCCCTGTTCTAAGGGTTGTTACCAGTGATGTAATGGGGACAGAGAGACTGAACACCTGTGTATTGAGGGTTTTCATGTGGTCACATGGTCGTATGGTCATGTGGTCATGTGGTCACGTCGTCATGTGGTCATGTGGTCACGTGGTCACGTGGTCGTATGGTCGTGTGGTCATGTGGTCACGTGGTCATGTGGTCGTATGGTAATGAAGAACAGATATCATCAACATATGGTCACTCTGTTGCATTGGCCGTGGGCCTGGACCTGCTATTAAAACTGGGAGAGGGGAATGTGCGTGTGTGTGTGTGTGTGTGTGTGTGTGTGTGTGTGTGTGTGGTGTGTGTGTGTGTGTGTGTGTGTATTTGTGTGTTTTGTTTGCGTCCACTTTATTCTCCAACTAACTGTACTGTGCCGGGCCGATGCTGGCTGACCCATTACCGTTAGTGGGTTTAAGCCTGTCTGACATCACAGTCCGTCTGTCCATCGTTCTAAAGTGGAGGATTATTCTTCACCAGAGAGGAGAGAGAGATGTCTCCGTGCAACATGGAATAGAGAGCCATCAGGGACGGAGAAGAGGACCTCTCTTTCCATTCATCAGAGAGGAGAGAGAGAGAGAGAGAGAGAGAGAGAGAGACAGAGACAGAGACAGAGAGAGAGAGAGACAGAGAGAGAGAGAGAGAGAGAGAGAGAGAGAGAGAGAGAGAGAGAGAGAGAGAGAGAGATGTCTCAGTACATTAATTGTCCTCCATTTATTTTATTATATTAGTCCACCGGCCACACATTTATTCATTCCACTGTTAAATGGCATTATGGAAGAACGTTCATGCCACAAATATTAACAATTAACATGTTGTTAGTATTACCTCTGACTAGTACTAACAATAACACACATTACCTCTGACTAGTACTATCAATAACACACATTACCTCTGACTAGTACTATCAATAACACACATTACCTCTGACTAGTACTATCAATAACACACATTACCTCTGACTAGTACTATCAATAACACACATTACGTCTGACTAGTACTATCAATAACACACATTACCTCTGACTAGTACTAACAATAACACACATTACCTCTGACTAGTACTAACAATAACACACATTACCTCTGACTAGTACTATCAATAACACACATTACGTCTGACTAGTACTATCAATAACACACATTACCTCTGACTAGTACTATCAATTACACACATTACCTCTGACTAGTACTATCAATAACACACATTACCTCTGACTAGTACTAACAATAACACACATTACCTCTGACTAGTACTATCAATAACACACATTACCTCTGACTAGTACTATCAATAACACACATTACCTCTGACTAGTACTATCAATAACACACATTATCTCTGACTAGTAATAACAACTAACATGTAAACACATTATCTCTGACTAGTACAAACAACTAACACACATTACCTCTGATTAGCACTAACACACACATTACCTCTGATTAGCACTAACACACATTACCTCTGTTATAAAGACACACAGTGAAAGGTGAGCAGTTCACAACCGTTTTACTGTCCTTTTCTGTTCATTTATATTCTATTTAAAAGGCAAGCAGCTAAAAGCTGGTCTGTGTATGTGTGTGTGTGTGTGTGTGTGTGTGTGTGTGTGTGTGTGTGTGTGTGTGTGTGTGTGTGTGTGTGTGTGTGTGTGTGTGTGTGTGTGTGTGTGTGTGTGTGTGTGTGTGTGTGTGTGTGTGCGTCTGCGTGTGCGTGTGTCTGTGTCTGTGTCTCTGTGTCTCTGTGTCTGTGTGTGTTGAGAGGAGAGTAAAAAACCTGTTTAAGAACATGTAAATGTGAATAATTAGTGAGCCAGTGGGAAACACCGTGTTAGATGTGTCAGAGAGAGAGAAGGAGGGATGGAGAGAGAGAGAGACAGAGAGAGAGAGAGAGAGAGACAGACCAGACCGGCTTAGCCAGACCAGACCGGGCCCAGCCTATTATCCCGCACCAGACCACCACCTCTACCAGACCAGAGAGGAAGTCCCACGGCCCAGACCTGGGCCTCCTCCACTCCACAGGGCCCAACAGCAGGACCAGCGCAGCTACGCAGAGGTCGTCAGAGGACAGGAGAACCCTGTAGGATTAAGTGAGATTAAACAGCTCCTCCAATACATCTGCACTAAACTGCACTAAACACACACGGACGCATACACACACACACACACACACACACACACACACACACACACACACACACACACACACACACACACACACCTATTGTACTAGAATTTACTTGTTCAATGAATAGGAATATTTAACAGAATAACAGAATAAATGTTAGCTGATATCCTGTTTATCTCACTCTTAACAACTTATTAGTTAGTAGTTACTGTGTTTCTGACTGCTATTCTTTCTTTTTGAAACATGAAATCACTATCAGTTAGCATGTGGAACATTCAGGGTCTAAACTCATCAACCTTTGGTCTGAAGAGTTTAGCACTGGAGTTCAACACACATCTTAAAGATGTTGACATCATCATTCTGCAGGAGACATGGTGTAAGGCTGACGTTGTCACCCACTGTCCCACAGGCTACAGAGAGGTCATTGTGCCATCACAGAAACACAGCTCTGTCAATAGAGGCAGATACTCTGGAGGATTGATCATTTGGTACAAATCCGAACTACAAAATCTAATTGATCCCCTCAAAATTGGCAAATACCACATTTGGTTAAAACTAAAAAAAGAACTTGTACTGACAGAAAAAGATGTGTTCCTTTGCGCAATATATATCCCCCCTCAGAATCCCCATATTACTCAGAGGAGATCTTCCCCACCCTTGAGGAAGAGACGTGCCATTTCCAGGCCCAGGGAAATGATATGAATTGAATATGTCATTGAACCAATTGCACTTTATGGCAGCGAGGTGTGGGGTCCACTTGCAAAACAAGATTTCATCAAATGGGACAAACACCCCATTGAAACCCTGCATGCAGAGTTCTGTAAGATTCTCCTACGTGTCCAGAGGAAAACTACAAACAGTGCATGCAGGGCAGAATTAGGCCAAAATCCACTAATAATAAAAACTCAAAAAAGAGCAATTAAGTTTTGGAAACATCTAAAATACAGTGACCCCCTCTCATATCATTACCAAGCCCTGCAATGCCAAGAGCTGAGCAAAGAAAAGAGTCCCCTCATCCAGCTGGTCCTGGGGCTGAGTTCACAAACCTGTTCTACTAACACACTGAAGCCTCAGGACCAGAACATCCAATCAATCAGAATAAACCAAATTACAACACAGTCAAAACAAAACTACATTGCTTATTGGGAAACACAAGCACAAACACAAAGCAAAATGCAGTGCTATCTGGCCCTAAATCGACAGTACACTATGGCTAAATATTTGACCATGGTTACTGATCAAAACCTTAGAAAAACCTTGACAAAGTACAGGCTCAGTGAGCACAGCCTTGCCATTGAGAAGGGTAGACACAGGAAAACCTGGCTCCCTGTAGAGGAAAGGCTGTGCAACCACTGCACCACAGCAGAACCTGAGACGGAGCTGCATTTCCTGACAAAATGTCAAAAATATAAAACAATTAGAGAGTGTCATTTCCCCAAATTTGAAACCCTTATTCAAGGTTTCAAAGACCTCTCTGATGAGGATAGGCTAGCCGTCCTGTTGGGGGAGGACGCAGAGAGCTGTGGGTTGGCAGCGCACTACATTGCTGCCTGCCATAAGTTGAGGGACAGTGTCTGACAGACCAATCAACCTGCACATGTACTCTACTATATGGCTATTGTTATTGTTGAATGTATGGTTATTTTGACCCTTGGTTATTGTTGTTACTGTTGTCCCGTTGACAATTTTTGATTCTCATTTTTTATTTATTTTTATATTGTAAATATCCAAAATAAGCTTTGGCAATATGTATATTGTTACGTCATGCCAATAAAGCGAATTGAATTGAATTGAATTGAATTGACAGAGAGAGAGACAGAGAGAGACAGAGAGAGACAGAGAGAGAGAGAGAGACAGAGAGAGAGAGAGACAGAGAGAGACAGAGAGGAGAGAGAGAGACAGAGAGAGAGAGAGAGAGAGACAGAGAGAGAGAGAGAGAGAGAGAGAGAGACAGAGAGAGAGAGAGAGAGAGAGAGAGAGAGAGAGAGAGAGAGAGAGAGAGAGAGAGAAGAGACAGAGAGAGAGAGAGAAGAGACAGAGAGAGAGAGAACAGACAGAGACAGAGACAGAGAGACAGAGATGTATAGAGTCTGAGAGATGTTTTCAGGGTTAAAAAGATGATTCATGTCAGACGTTTTCAGTGAGACAGATGAGTGCCATTGACAGGTATTGAAAGTGTTCCTGAGTCAGCTATCCATTGTGATTTTACTGCCACCTCTGAGTTATGAGTCGAGTGCTGCTGTCAACCAATGGATGAAGCGACAGTTAAACACAAGCTACTTAATTAGGTTAATTGATTCTGTTTTCTTAAGGGGTTTAGTTCTGTCTGTCTGGGTTAACTGGTTGTTTGTGACTGTAATGTAAAGTTCTATATTACTACACACCAAACGTATTGGAAAATATCATATTGGAGAAACATGTTGTCTATTCTCTCCTAGTTATCGTCGCCGCTGGCATTGAGTTTTCACGATGGGACATCTGGGTTTAACTGGTGGTTTGTGACTGCAGTTCATCGGCCTGCGACCTCACTAAGATATTGGGGAGGAAACAGGTGATGCAGTCCATTATGGTCAAGTAGTAAATACCAGCTCTGAAGAAGCAGGATCAAGTAGTATAATACCAGCTCTGAAGAAGCAGGATCAAGTAGTATAATACCAGCTCTGAAGAAGCAGGATCAAGTAGTAAAATACCAGCTCTGAAGAAGCAGGATCAAGTAGTATAATACCAGCTCTGAAGAAGCAGGATCAAGTAGTAAATACCACCTCTGAAGAAGCAGGATCAAGTAGTATAATACCAGCTCTGAAGAAGCAGGATCAAGTAGTAAAATACCAGCTCTGAAGAAGCAGGATCAAGTAGTATAATACCAGCTCTGAAGAAGCAGGATCAAGTAGTATAATACCAGCTCTGAAGAAGCAGGATCAAGTAGTAAATACCAGCTCTGAAGAAGCAGGATCAAGTAGTAAATACCAGCTCTGAAGAAGCAGGATAAAGTAGTGAAATACCAGCTCTGAAGAAGCAGGATCAAGTAGTAAATACCAGCTCTGAAGAAGTAGGATCAAGTAGTGAAATACCAGCTCTGAAGAAGCAGGATCAAGTAGTATTATACCAGCTCTGAAGAAGCAGGATCAAGTAGTGAAATACCAGCTCTGAAGAAGCAGGATCAAGTAGTATAATACCAGCTCTGAAGAAGCGGGATCAAGTAGTAAATACCAGCTCTGAAGAAGCAGGATCAAGTAGTATAATACCAGCTCTGAAGAAGCAGGATCAAGTAGTAAATACCAGCTCTGAAGAAGCAGGATCAAGGAACTTGAATGACTGGAGTTTGGATTCAGAGTTCAAGACAATTAGTGTGTGTTCCAAATGCCCCCCACACCCCCTGTTCCCTACATAGTGCACTAGTTTAGACCAGTGCCCTATCAGCCCTATAGGTATTAGGGCACCATTTGGGATGCATTTTACTCTTGGCTTTTTGTTTGGATTGGAGCGCTCTCCTCCTGATTGAATGACAAGAAGAGAATCTTTCAAAACAGATTGAGGAATGAAGAAACAGACAAAAGAAAGAAAAAAAATATATATTTTTTTCTCTCTTCTCATATTGGCATCTTACTGTTGAACACCAAATCCGAGTCTAAAATGGCACCCTATTCCCTGTGTATAGGGCACTACTTTAGACTGTGCCGGGCCTAGGGAATAGGGTGCTATGTGGGAAGCAGCCGCGATGTGGTAAATTCAAACATAAAGCAGGTACTGTGTTATCAAGTGAAGTGACAGACAGCACCAAACCCTCAGTAGTCTGACATCAAAGTCTGTGTGATCTTCCAGTCTCAGGAGGATTCCATTAAAAGGTTCTGTTTTGATTGAAAGGTTCAAGTATGACGACCCCACCCCCCCTTTTCTCCTCAAATAGACACACGTTTCAACATGATATTAAATTAGGCATTTTTTTTTTTTTATTGGTTATTCTAAACTGAATAGTTTTAGTAAAATAGGACGGCCTGGTGTTTATAGTAAAGTGTCGTTCAGGAGAAGGTTGTTAGAATACTGGAGAATTTTTTTAGTTCAACATTTATTTTTTGTAGTATTTTTCAAATAACTAAAATTCAAATAGGTTCTGAATGATTCAACATGTTACATGAAGAAGAATAGACAACAGTATATGTGTAACGGCCGTCGTAGAAAGCAGACCAAAATGCAGCGGGTTTGTGAATGCTCATATTTACTTTATTACGAACACCACACAAAAACAACAAAACGAAACCACGAACGACAGCTAACTAGTCTGCAGGCTAAACATAGCAGTGCACGAATACAACTTCCCACAAAGGGACAGGTGAAAACAGGGCTACCTAAGTATGACTCTCAATCAGCAACAACGATGTACAGCTGTTCCTGATTGAGAGCCATACCAGGCCAACACAAAGAAATACACAACATAGAAAACCATAGAAATACAAAACAAGAACATTACCCAACAACCCCGGAACACATAAAACAAACACCCCTCTTACATAAGAACATATCCCAACAAACCCCAAACCACATAAAACAAATACCCCCTGCCACGTCCTGACCAAACTACAATAACCAATAACCCCTTATACTGGTCAGGACGTGACAATATGAAGTTAAAATATTCATACTTATACGACATTAATACTACCATGGTCAATCTTAACTGTAGCTACCAACACAGAGTATGGCTGATGTTACAACTTACTTGACTGTACGTCCCAACACAGAGTATGCTTGATGTTACTACCTACTTGACTGTACGTCCCAACACAGAGTATGGCTGATGTTACTACCTACTTGACTGTACGCCCCAACACAGAGTATGCTTGATGTTACTACCTACTTGACTGTACGTCCCAACACAGAGTATGGCTGATGTTACTACGTACTTGACTGTACGTCCCAACACAGAGTATGGCTGATGTTACTACCTACTTGACTGTACGTCCCAACACAGAGTATGCTTGATGTTACTACCTACTTGACTGTACGTCCCAACACAGAGTATGCTTGATGTTACTACCTACTTGACTGTACCTCTGGTGGCCATATTGAGTGTACCCATAGTAATTCACTAGACAATGGTCCCTGATGGGTGGGCCGACCGGCGGCCATATTGAGTGTACCCATAGTAATTCACTAGACAATGGTCCCTGATGGGTGGACCGACCAGCAGCCATATTGAGTGTACCCATAGTAATTCACTAGACAATGGTCCCTGATGGGTGGACCGACCGGCAGCCATATTGAGTGTACCCATAGTAATTCACTAGACAATGGTCCCTGATGGGTGGACCGACCGGCGGCCATATTGAGTGTACCCATAGTAATTCACTAGACAATGGACCCTGATGGGTGGACTGACCGGCGGCCATATTGAGTGTACCCATAGTAAATCACTAGACAATGGTCCCTGATGGGTGGACGGATCCGGCGGCCATATTGAGTGTCCCCATAGTAATTCACTAGACAATGGTCCCTGATGGGTGGACGGATCCGGCGGCCATATTGAGTGTACCCATCGTAATTCACTAGACAATGGTCCCTGATGGGTGGACGGATCCGGCGGCCATATTGAGTGTACCCATCGTAATTCACTAGGCAATGGTCCCTGATCGGTGGACGGATCCAGCGGCCATATTGAGTGTACCCATACTAATTTACTAGACAATGGACCCTGAACGGTGTACGGATCCAGCGGCCATATTGAGTGTACCCATAGTAATTCACTAGACTTGACTAGAATGTCACTAGGTTTGTATTCTCTGTAATTGGGATCAGTATCAACAGTTCTCCAGACTGAGGACTCAGACAGAGAGACAAGGTGACAGTGGGAGTTATGGATGAGACTAAGGATGACACGGTGGGGTTTAGTGGGGCAAGATCTCAGCGCTCTGAAAACACAGCGTGCCACAGCCATCTGCCATGTTCCCTCTCTCGTACACACACACACACAGTACACATACAGTACTCACACACACGCACACGCACACACACAGTGGGAGAGAACTCATGTCCATAAAATGGGACTGAACCTGTTTCTTTCTCAGATAACTGAGATAGACTGATGGACATAAACTATTTGTTTCACGGTGAATATTGTGTAGCCACCTTGGGGCTTATTCTCATTGTGTTCTGATCATTCATCTTATATAAGATCTCTGTCTCCCTCTCTCTCTCTCTCTGTGTCTCTCTCTCTCTCTCTCTCTGTCTCTCTCTCTGTGTCTGTCTCTGTGTCTCTCTCTGTCTCTCTCTCTCTCTCTCTCTCTCTCTGCCTTTATCTCTCTCTTTGTCTCCCTCTCTATCACCTTTCTCTGTTCTCTGAGCCTCTCCCCTGTTATTATGCCAGAGAAAACAGAAGGTCGTTTTAAAGCCCCTTCACACTACTGGTGAATCAACCCGTACTGCTGTTCTAATGGAGTTAAGTGGATCACTCCTTACTGTTGTCCTACTTGAACGAAGTGGACCCCTCTTTACTGCTGTGCTACTTGAACGAAGTGGACCCCTCTGTACAGTGGATCTACTTGAATTACGTGGACCCCTCTTTACTGCTGTCCTACTTGAATTAAGTGGACCCCTCTTTACTGTTGTGCTACTTGAATTATGTGGAGAACAAGCTCCCTCGCTGAAACATTAAAGGCGTTTTCTTCCTATTTCTTTAAAAACAGCAAATAGTGGTGTAGAAGCCTAGTCTAACCCTCTTTGTTAAGATCGGTGATGAACTACACATAAAGGCTAGCTGGCATCTTGGCTCATCTCTCTGAAGTGTTTGTTGGTAGTGATCATTGAATAAGAGACCTGACATATCAGAGATGCTGAGTCTATCCAGACGTATCCATGACGACTGTGTCTCCGACGGCAACTAATTCCCCTACAAAGTACGTTAAAATATGTGGCTCGTTTCAAGGAAAATAGGCGTATGTCGCCGGTCATTACTTCACAGGAGAGCTGTTTAAACGTAAAAAAAATTATTTTTTATTTTTATCAAAATGGGTTTTTTTTTGGGGGGGGGGCAGAAATGTCTTCTCGAACATGTGAACTTTCATGTTCTTTTAATAAACTAGTATGTCATCTGAAAATACGATTAAAATTTTTTAATAACGAGACTAGTTGTTTTAGCCTCGGAAAAAGTGAGCAACCTTCCCACTAGCTATGATTGGCTGAGATAATGAGTGTGCTGGACATGCCGAGAGAACCAAATTAGTGCACTTGCATCTGGTGAATAAAGGTCTATTGGGATGAAACCACAGTCTAACTGCCAGACCTCAGGATGGAGAGTTACAGACCGGCTCTGCTAACTCCTTTAGCCATACATGGTGATTGTTCCTTATCTTACCTCTGAGTCTGAGACATGAAGGTGACTCCTTCAGCCATCCTAATATTTCCATCAGCCAGAGGTCAGATCAATACCTCCTAATATTTCCATCAGCCAGAGGTCAGATCAGGTTTGACTTGGTTTCCTCCTTTCTCTCTCTCCTGTTCCTGAGTCACTGCCATCGTCCAGACAGATTTAGTTAGATCAAAGCTTTTCCAGGGGAAGTTCAGTGGTGACATTGAAGATCTGTGTCCCAAATGGATCTCTCTCTTTCTTTCTCTCTCTCTCTCTCTCTCTCTCTCTCTCTCTCTCTCTCTCTCTCTCTCTCTCTCTGTATCTGTCTCTCTCTCTCTGTATCTGTCTCTCTCTTTCTTACTGTAGTGCACTATGTAAGGACAGGCCAGCCACTGTCTGTCTGTCTTTAGTGAACGTAGCACTGCAGCTCCTGAAAGTAAATCAATGATTTTCTTCTTTATTTGGGGTGATGAATCAAAGCGTACTTGGCTATGCAGATGAGATGTGGTGGGATGTCACAGCCAGGGTGAAGTAGAGGTTAAATGTCACAGCCAGGGTGAAGTAAAGGTCAAATGTCACAGCCAGGGTGAAGTAAAGGTCAAATGTCACAGCCAGGGTGAAGTGTGGGCATTTAGATACCGCCTGACAAAGTAGGGGTCAAATGTCACAACCAGGGTGAAGTAAAGGTCAAATGTCAAAGCCAGGGTGAAGTAGGGGTCAAATGTCATAGCCAGGGTGGAGTGTGGAAATGTACATAGCCCCTGACAAATTAGGGGTCAAATGGCACAGCCAACCTTTACATGTGGGAAGTCAACGTGGGGTGAAATAGGTGGTGACATGACCTGTCTCCTCTAATGACCTGTGTTCTCTAATGACCTGTGTTCTCTAATGACCTGTGTTCTCTCATGACCTATGTTCTCTCGTGACCTATGTTCTCTAATGACCTGTGTTCTTTAATGACCTGTGTTCTCTAATGACCTGTGTTCTCTACTGACCTGTGTTCTCTAATGACCTGTGTTCTCTAATGACCTGTGTTCTCTAATGACCTGTGTTCTCTCGTGACCTATGTTCTCTCGTGACCTATGTTTTCTAATGACCTGTGTTCTCTAATGACCTGTGTTCTCTAATGACCTGTGTTCTCTCGTGACCTATGTTCTCTCGTGACCTATGTTCTCTAATGACCTGTGTTCTTTAATGACCTGTGTTCTCTAATGACCTGTGTTCTCTAATGACCTGTGTTCTCTAATGACCTGTGTTCTCTCATGACCTATGTTCTCTCGTGACCTATGTTCTCTAATGACCTGTGTTCTTTAATGACCTGTGTTCTCTAATGACCTGTGTTCTCTCATGACCTGTGTTCTCTAATGACCTGTGTTCTCTCGTGACCTATGTTCTCTCGTGACCTATGTTCTCTCGTGACCTATGTTCTCTAATGACCTGTGTTCTCTAATGACCTGTGTTCTCTAATGACCTGTGTTCTCTAATGACCTGCGTTCTCTAATGACCTGTGTTCTCTAATGACCTGTGTTCTCTCATAACCTGTGTTCTCTCATTACCTATGTTCTCTAATGACAGGACAGGACAGGCAACAATGGCAGGACAGGACACGTAACAATGACAGGAAAGGACACAACAATTTTTATTTTATTTTAATTTCACCTTTATTTAACCAGGTAGGCCAGTGGAGAACAAGTTCTCATTTAGAACTGTGACCTGGCCAAGCAAATAAAGCAAATCAGTGCGACACAAACAACACAGAGTTACACGTGGGATAAACAAACGTACAGTCAATAACACAATAGAAAAAATCTATATACAGTGTGTGCAAATGTAGTAAGATTAGGGAGGTAAGGCATTAAATAGGCCATAGTGGCGAAATAATTACAATTTAGCATTAATACTGGAGGGATAGATGTGCAGATGATGATGTGCAAGTAGAGATAGTGGGGTGCAAAAGAGCAAGAGGGTAAGTAATAATATGGGGATGAGGTAGTTTGGTGTGCTATTTAGAGATGGGCTATGTA
The DNA here is from genome assembly GCF_965601325.2 of Salmo salar. Taxonomy (NCBI): domain Eukaryota; kingdom Metazoa; phylum Chordata; class Actinopteri; order Salmoniformes; family Salmonidae; genus Salmo; species Salmo salar. The sequence continues at coordinate 37,628,465 of NC_138307.1, read as the reverse complement.
CAGGTGCAGCGATCGGTAAGCTGCTCTGACAGCTGGTGCTTAAAGCTAGTGAGGGAGATATAAGTCTCCAGCTTCAGTGATTTTTGCAATTCATTCCAGTCATTGGCAGCAGAGAACTGGAAGGAAAGGCGGCCAAAGGAAGTGTTGGCTTTGGGGATGACCAGTGAGATATAGCTGCTGGAGCGCGTGCTATGGGTGGGTGTTGCTATGGTGACCAGTGAGCTGAGATAAGGCGGGGCTTTACCTAGCAAAGACTTGTAAATGACCTGGAGCCAGTGGTTTTTGCGACGAATATGTAGCGAGGGCCAGCCGACTAGAGCATACAGGTCGCAGTGGTGGGTAGTATATGGGGCTTTGGTGACAAAACGGATGGCATTGTGATAGACTGCATCCAATTTGCTGAGTAGAGTGTTGGAGGCTATTTTGTAAATGACATCGCCGAAGTCGATGGTAAGTACGAGGGTAAATGACAGGACAGGACACTCAACAATGACAGACAACATGATAAAAACAACACATATTAAGAAACATGAATCAATCAATCAAATGTATTTATAAAGCCCTTTTTACATCAGCCAACGTCACAAAGTGCTGTACAGAAACCCAGCCTAAAACCCCAAAACAGCAAGCAATGTAGGTGTAGAAGCATGGTGGTTAGGAAAAACTCCCTAGAAAGGCCAGGAACCTAGGAAGAAACCTAGAGAGGAACCAGGCTATGAGGGGTGGCCAGTCCTCTTCTGGCTGTGCCGGGTAGAGATTATAACAGTACATGGCCAAGATGTGAAGGTACATGAACTTTATTATCCATAAAACAGTAGAGTATAATGCTGCAATTAGTTGGTTGTAATTTTAGGTAGAGCAGACATCTCCATACATTTTTACTAGCTGTGTGACATAGAGTATCTCCACCAATCCTATTTATGATATCAATTACAAAGATTATACCATTTTTTTATATATATATATATATATATATTATATTTATTTTTATCAATTAGTATATTTGAGTTTAACCATAATATTTGTTGTAATATTTATTCTGTCTTTTCTGGTGAGTTAAAACTGAAATTGCAACCAACTTTCTATGGATTGTTTTAAAAAATAGCGATATTTTAGAATTGATTCCGTTTTCAAATAACAAAAAGTGAGAGGTTGTAGAAAGAAGAAAGGGAAAAGGGTCATTCTAGAACATGGGGTGAGACGTTCTTATTCATCTGGTAGAGAAACAGTTTGGATTTAAGTTTATACAGTGTGTGCAAATGTAGTAAGATTAGGGAGGTAAGGCATTAAATAGGCCATATTTAATGCCTTACTTATGACTGAAACCTTTAGTGAGAAGTCTAATGATTTAATATTTAATCATATTAAACAGATAGGTGGGGTTGTATGGTACTGAACAACAGGTGGGGTTGTATGGTACTGAACAACAGGTGGGGTTGCATGGTACTGAACAACAGGTGGGGTTGTATGGTACTGAACAACAGGTGGGGTTGTATGGTACTGAACAACAGGTGGGGTTGTATGGTACTGAACAACAGGTGGGGTTGTATGGTACTGAACAACAGGTGGGGTTGTATGGTACTGAACAACAGGTGGGGTTGTATTGTACTGAACAACAGGTGGGGTTGTATTGTACTGAACAACAGGTGGGGTTGTATTGTACTGAACAACAGGTGGGGTTGTATGGTACTGAACAACAGGTGGGGTTGTATTGTACTGAACAACAGGTGGGGTTGTATTGTACTGAACAACAGGTGGGGTTGTATTGTACTGAACAACAGGTGGGGTTGTATGGTACTGAACAACAGGTGGGGTTGTAAGGTACTGAACAACAGGTGGGGTTGTATGGTACTGAACAACAGGTGGGGCTGTATTGTACTGAACAACAGGTGGGGTTGTATGGTACTGAACAACAGGTGGGGTTGTATGGTACTGAACAACAGGTGGGGTTGTATTGTACTGAACAACAGGTGGGGTTGTATGGTACTGAACAACAGGTGGGGTTGTATTGTACTGAACAACAGGTGGGGTTGTATGGTACTGAACAACAGGTGGGGTTGTATTGTACTGAACAACAGGTGGGGTTGTATTGTACTGAACAACAGGTGGGGTTGTAAGGTACTGAAGAACAGGTGGGGCTGTATTGTACTGAACAACAGGTGGGGTTGTATGGTACTGAACAACAGGTGGGGTTGTAAGGTACTGAACAACAGGTGGGGTTGTTTTGTACTGAACAACAGGTGGGGTTGTATTGTACTGAACAACAGGTGGGGTTGTATGGTACTGAACAACAGGTGGGGTTGTATGGTACTGAACAACAGGTGGGGTTGTATGGTACTGAACAACAGGTGGGGTTGTATGGTACTGAACAACAGGTGGGGTTGTATGGTACTGAACAACAGGTGGGGTTGTATGGTACTGAACAACAGGTGGGGTTGTATGGTACTGAACAACAGGTGGGGTTGCTGTTCTGACACCTCTGGTTCATTAGAAGGTTATTCGTTCTGATACCTCTGGTCCATTAGAAGGTTATTAGTTCTGATACCTCTGGTTCATTAGAAGGTTATTAGTTCTTACATCTGGTCCATTAGAAGGTTATTAGTTCTGATACATCTGGTCCATTAGAAGGTTATTAGTTCTGATACCTCTTGTCCATTAGAAGGTTATTAGTTCTGATACCTCTGGTCCATTAGAAGGTTATTAGTTCTGATACCTCTGGTTCATTAGAAGGTTATTCGTTCTGATACCTCTGGTCCATTAGAAGGTTATTAGTTCTGATACCTCTGGTTCATTAGAAGGTTATTAGTTCTTACATCTGGTCCATTAGAAGGTTATTAGTTCTGATACATCTGGTCCATTAGAAGGTTATTAGTTCTGATACCTCTTGTCCATTAGAAGGTTATTAGTTCTGATACCTCTTGTCCATTAGAAGGTTATTAGTTCTGATACCTCTGGTCCATTAGAAGGTTATTAGTTCTGATACCTCTGGTTCATTAGAAGGTTATTCGTTCTGATACCTCTGGTCCATTAGAAGGTTATTAGTTCTGATACCTCTGGTTCATTAGAAGGTTATTAGTTCTTACATCTGGTCCATTAGAAGGTTATTAGTTCTGATACCTCTGGTTCATTAGAAGGTTATTCGTTCTGATACCTCTGGTCCATTAGAAGGTTATTAGTTCTGATACCTCTGGTTCATTAGAAGGTTATTAGTTCTTACATCTGGTCCATTAGAAGGTTATTAGTTCTGATACCTCTGGTTCATTAGAAGGTTATTCGTTCTGATACCTCTGGTCCATTAGAAGGTTATTAGTTCTGATACCTCTGGTTCATTAGAAGGTTATTAGTTCTTACATCTGGTCCATTAGAAGGTTATTAGTTCTGATACCTCTGGTCCATTAGAATCCTGCTGATTGAATGAAGGATGCTCTTTTCTATTTTTTCCCTCAGTTTAATGGGTGAAGAATAGGAAACATGGGGCTTTACAGTTTGTTTGTTCTGAAAGGGTGAGGAATAGGAGCTACACAGTGTGTTCATTCTTAATGGGTGAAGAATAGGAAGCATGGGGCAATACAGTGTGTTCAGTCTTCTCTCTGTTCTCTATTTCCTTCCTCACATCCCTTCTAGCCAGGTGCACGTCAATCACTGTGATCAAGATACTAGCAGGGTTTATTCTATTGGAACAGTTGGAATGAGTCATCATCGAATCACCAATCTAATGGGACTTCTAATGGCTGAATGAGGGATGCTTGTTTTCCTTGTTGCTTCAATTTGATAGGATTGATTTGATGGGACAAGAATAGGAACCATGGGACTTTGCTGTTTGGAAGCGGATGAGAGAGACTGACAGAGAGAAAGGAGAGAGGGGGGACAGAGAGAGAAAGGAGAGAGGGAGAGAGAGAGAAATATAAATTCTCAATAGTTAATTTCAATAGCTCAATACATGTCAGGTTAATTTCCCAGGAGTGGAGCAGGAAAGCCTGTTGTGTCCTGCCAAGCTTTTTTCTATTTCATCCCACTCACCTACCGCTCTGCTCCCATGTTCCCCACGCGTTGGCTCAGCTACTGCTGGGCGGTGTGTGTTTGTCTCTGTGTGCGTGCGTGTGTGTGTGTGTGTGTGTGTGTGTGTGTGTGTGTGTGTGTGTGTGTGTGGAGCTGGCATTCCTCTGGGTCTACATGTTATACTTGGAGAGAGAAACACTAGAACACCTCCAGGAGGATTCTAACAGCCTGTCTGTCTGTCTGTCTGTCTGTCTGTCTGTCTGTCTGTCTGTCTGTCTGTCTGTCTGTCTGTCTGTCTGTCTGTCTGCCTGCCTGCCTGCCTGCCTGCCTGCCTGCCTGCCTGTCTGTGCCTGCCTGCCTGCCTGCCTGCCTGCCTGCCTGTCTGTCTGTCTGTCTGTCTGTGGAGTAGATAGACTATATGTTGTCTGTGTGTTACACATTGATTCAACATGCCAAACAGTTACATGGTCAGTTTGTACAACATATAATACCAGTGAGATCTGCCTGTTGAATTATAAACACGTATTTGACTTGTTTAACGTACAGTAAGGCCTTGGTTTGAATCAGCTATTCAACTCCTGTCATCTTCTAAGAGGAGAAAGTCATGCCGTTTTTCCGTCCAGCGTTTCAGTCTAGAAGCCGCCAACGGTACACATTGTCCTCAGAATACTCCTCCGGCGCTGAGAGCGATGTCCATCCATACCTAAAAGCTCTTATAGTATAAACGACTTGTTTGTGATGTGCAAGTTTTCGCTAATCTGTTTTCCAGCTCCCACCATGTGATTTTGATGGATCAAATATTTAATGTAGATAAACTGGCGTTAATTACAAATCTCAGTTTGACAGATTACGTCTGTCATGTTGTGAAGAATGCCATCACTGTTAGGTTCAGCAGCTCCACTAATAGCCTCCATTTGCAGTAGCCGTCTCCGAAAAGACAAATCACGCCGTCTCTGTCGTCTCCAAGCCTGAGAATGTTCACTGTTCAGTCAATCCATTCAACACTATAACGCAGATTACTGGTTTAGCACACAACCCCCCCCCCCCCCCAACACACAGCACCTTGGAACAATACAATAACCCCCACACACAGCACAGCACCTTGGAACAATACAATAACCCCCACACACAGCACAGCACCTTGGAACAATACAATAACCCCCCCTCCCCCCCACAGAGCACAGCACCTTGTAACAATACAATAACCCCCCCCCCCCCACAGAGCACAGCACCTTGGAACAATACAATAACCCCCCCACACAGCACAGTACCTTGGAAATAGCCAGAACAATACAAATAAAGAAGGCATTTCTGTTAATATACAGCGCCATGCTGGAGTCGTAGAACGGATCACAAGACAACACGGATCACAAGACAACAAGAAAGAAAGAAAGAAAGAAAGAAAGAAAGAAGAAAGAAAGAAAGAAAGAAAGAAAGAAAGAAAGAGAGAAAGAAAGAAAGAAAGAGAGAGAGAGAGAAAGAAAGAGAGAAAGCAAGAAAGAGAGAAAGGAAGAGAGAAAGAAAGAAAGAGAGAAAGAAAGAAAGAAAGAGAAAGAGGGAGTGCAGCGTTTACAGTCCCCTCTGCTTGTTTGTCAGGGCTGAGGCAGAACAAGCTTCATTTGGTTGGATTGCATTTATGCCTCTTGGTGGAAAAGACACACACACTCTGACAGATGAATCATTGTAAATATGAGGCAGATCAGGCTTGTTTGTGCCCGCAAGGTAAACGCTTGGATAACTGCTAGTAAACAGCATACCCAGAAGAGACTGTGTCCTCAGAGAGAGAGAGAGAGAGGGAGGGAGGGAGGCAAAGGGAGGGTGATAAAGAGGGAGAGAGAGAGAGACGGGGGAGAGGGAGAGAGAGAGAGATAGAGGGAGAGATAACGTTGCTGCCATACCAGACTTCACTACACTATACAATGTTGTATATAGATAGTTATCAGAAGGAGAGAGAGAGAGGGGGGGAGAGGGAGAGATGGTGAGGGAGAGTGGTAAAGCAAGGGAAAGAAAAAGGAAGAGAGATGAGGAGGGAGAGAATGGGAGAAATTGCTGGTGATAACGTTGCTGCCATACCACGCTTCACTACACTATACAATGTTGTATATATATCAGAGGGAGGGAGGAGGGGAGGGGAGTAGGGAGGGAGGGAGGGAGGGAGGGGGAGGGGAGAGGAAGGAAGGGAGGGAGGGGGTTAGTTAAGTCACGCAGACCGTACAGGGAATCTCCTGAATGGATGTTGGATTGTAAAAAGATGTAATCTGATGATTGTTGGAGCGTACTGTGGGAGGACGTAGACCCTAACCCCTAACCCTTAACCCCTATCATTGGTGACCATAATGCTCTTCAATCCCTCAGGACTTGTTGTGTGTCCTAAATTGCAGCCTATTCCCTATTTAGTGCACTACTTTTAGCCAGAGCCCATCCAGAGCCACATGGACTCTGGTCAAAAGTAGTGCACTATATAGGGAATGGGGTGTCATTTGAGACGCAGAGTGTATATACAGCAAGCCCCCTCATCCGGAAGGTTCTGGCTACATCAGGACAGATCTTTGCAGTTGTAGCACATTTCGGACGCTTTCTGCTAATACCCTTTAGTAATAACAATCTGTTTGTATCTGATAGTGGCTGGGAATATCTTTCATCTTGACGTAAGCTGACAAATGCTGAGCGTTTCCTATTTCTTTATCTAAGAAACAAGCAAGGAAAGCAGAGGAGAGGAGAACAGAAAAGAGGAGAGGAGAACAGAACAGAAAAGAAGAGAGGAGAGGAGAGGAGAGGAGAGCAGAGGAGAGGAGAGGAGAGGAGAGGAGAGGAGAGGAGAGGAGAGGAGAGGAGAGGAGAGGAGAGGATAGCAGAACAGAGGAGAGGAGAGGAGAGGAGAGGAGAGGAGAGGAGAGGAGAGGAGAGGAGAGGAGAGGAGAGGAGAGGAGAGGAGAGGAGAGGATCGTCAGAGCATGGTCTGTCTGTACTATGTAGTGAAAGTCCTTCATCCAGTCCAGAGAATCTCTCTAGTAGGGAGCTTGGAGGGGAAGGTGTTTTACAATAGCTTCAATTCATAGACATCCCTACAGGGGAGACTGAGAGATGACCAAGGAAGACAGGCAGCACCTCAGTTCAGCACAACCTACCGCCACCCCTCCGCCAGCCTTAGAGCTAGCCAGGCACAGTAATCACTCTGATGAAGTCAGAGACATGTCTACGTGACGTGACTTACACTGGCCAGGCTCTGTATGGCTTTAGCTCAACTGAAGAACTCTTGACTGATTCTACTGCTGTACGGAAAATAAACCACATCCCACTAGGAATAATACAGTAATATACTACCTCAATCTACTCAAAACACCTGTTGTAGCAAATACAGTATGAGAATATGAACCATCCCACCCACCAGCCTGGCTATGCCCTCCATTCAAAAAGATATACAGCTTTGCTTTCTCTGATCATTTGCTACCTCAATCTGCTCGTGGACATAAATCACGTCTGTCTCATTCCAATGTGTTTTGGTACAAATCCTGTCAAACGCCTTGAAAATAAATCATATCTCCTTTCATTTCAGTGTGCTAGCTCTCTTCACACACCTCAAAACACTTACCTGACTGCAAGACACCTGTCTCAATCCATAGAGATATCATGGTTCGTAGTCAAAACACTTACCTGACTGCAAGACACCTGTCTCATTCCCTAGAGATATCATGGTTCGTAGTCAAAACACTTACCTGACTGCAAGACACCTGTCTCATTCCCTAGAGATATCATGGTTTCCAGTCAAAACACTTACCTGACTCCAAGACACCTGTCTACTTCTATAGAGATATCATGGTTACCAGTCAAAACACTTACCTGGCTGCAAGACACCTGTCTCTTTCCCTAGAGATATCATGGTCCCAGTCAAAACACTTACCTGACTGCAAGACACCTGTTTCATTCCCTAGAAATATCATGGTTCCCAGTCAAAACACTTACCTGACTGCAAGACACCTGTCTCATTCCATTGAGATATCATGGTTCCCAGTCAAAACACTTACCTGACTACAAGACATCTGTCTCATTCCCTAGAAATATCATGGTTCGTAGTCAAAACACTTACCTGACTACAAGAAAGTTGTCTCATTACCGAGAGATATCATGGGTCCTAGTCTCTTATACTATACATGCATGAACCCAGAGAAAACATTTGACCTTCTCTGATAATATACTACCTCAATCTCCTCATGTACTCATGTACCTCAATAGATTTATCTGACTGCAGAGGTATCATGAGGTCAACATATCTGACTCCAGAGATATCATGAGGTATCATGAGGTTAACATATCTGACTCCAGAGATATCATGGTCAACATATCTGACTCCAGAGATATCATGAGGTCAACATATCTGACTCCAGAGGTATCATGAGGTCAACATATCTGACTCCAGAGTTATCATGAGGTCAACATATCTGACTCCAGAGGTATCATGAGGTCAACATATCTGACTCCAGAGGTATCATGAGGTCAACATATCTGACTCCAGAGGTATCATGAGGTCAACATATCTGACTCCAGAGGTATCATGAGGTCAACATATCTGAATCCAGAGATATCATGAGGTCAACATATCTGACACCAGAGGTATCATGAGGTCAACATATCTGACTCCAGAGATATCATGAGGTCAACATATCTGACTCCAGAGGTATCATGAGGTCAACATATCTGACTCCAGAGGTATCATGAGGTCAACATATCTGACTCCAGAGGTATCATGAGGTATCATGAGGTTAACATATCTGACTCCAGAGATATCATGAGGTCAACATATCTGACTCCAGAGGTATCATGAGGTCAACATATCTGACTCCAGAGGTATCATGAGGTCAACATATCTGACTCCAGAGCATTCATGAGGTATCATGAGGTTAACATATCTGACTCCAGAGATATCATGAGGTCAACATATCTGACTCCAGAGGTATCATGAGGTCAACATATCTGACTCCAGAGGTATCATGAGGTCAACATATCTGACTCCAGAAGTATCATGAGGTCAACATATCTGACTCCAGAGATATCATGAGGTCAACATATCTGACTCCAGAGGTATCATGAGGTCAACATATCTGACTCCAGAGGTATCATGAGGTCAACATATCTGACTCCAGAGATATCATGAGGTCAACATATCTGACTCCAGAGGTATCATGAGGTCAACATATCTGACTCCAGAGGTATCATGAGGTCAACATATCTGACTTCAGAGATATCATGAGGTCAACATATCTGACTCCAGAGGTATCATGAGGTCAACATATCTGACTCCAGAGGTATCATGAGGTCAACATATCTGACTCCAGAGGTATCATGAGATCAACATATCTGACTCCAGAGGTATCATGAGGTATCATGAAGTTAACATATCTGACTCCAGAGATATCATGAGGTCAACATATCTGACTCCAGAGGTATTATGAGGTATCATGAGGTTAACATATCTGACTCCAGAGATATCATGAGGTCAACATATCTGACTCCAGAGGTATCATGAGGTCAACATATCTGACTCCAGAGGTATCATGAGGTCAACATATCTGACTCCAGAGGTATCATGAGGTCAACATATCTGACTCCAGAGGTATCATGAGGTATCATGAAGTTAACATATCTGACTCCAGAGATATCATGAGGTCAACATATCTGACTCCAGAGGTATTATGAGGTATCATGAGGTTAACATATCTGACTCCAGAGGTATCATGAGGTCAACATATCTGACTCCAGAGGTATCATGAGGTCAACATATCTGACTCCAGAGGTATCATGAGGTATCATGAAGTTAACATATCTGACTCCAGAGATATCATGAGGTCAACATATCTGACTCCAGAGGTATCATGAGGTCAACATATCTGACTCCAGAGGTATCATGAGGTCAACATATCTGACTCCAGAGGTATCATGAGGTATCATGAAGTTAACATATCTGACTCCAGAGATATCATGAGGTCAACATATCTGACTCCAGAGGTATTATGAGGTATCATGAGGTTAACATATCTGACTCCAGAGGTATCATGAGGTCAACATATCTGACTCCAGAGGTATCATGAGGTCAACATATCTGACTCCAGAGGTATCATGAGGTCAACATATCTGACTCCAGAGGTATCATGAGGTATCATGAAGTTAACATATCTGACTCCAGAGATATCATGAGGTCAACATATCTGACTCCAGAGGTATTATGAGGTATCATGAGGTTAACATATCTGACTCCAGAGATATCATGAGGTCAACATATCTGACTCCAGAGGTATCATGAGGTCAACATATCTGACTCCAGATATATCATGATGTTAAAAACCTGTTAGGGCTAGGGGGCAGCATTGACACGGCTGGATAAAAAACATACCCGATTTAATCTGGTTACCACTCGTACTCAGTAACTAGAATATGCATATACTTATTACATATGGATAGAAAACACCCTACATTTTCTAAAACTGTTTGAATGGTGTCTGTGAGTATAACAGAACTCAAATGGCAGGTCAAAACCTGAGAGATTCCTTTACAGGAAGTGGCCTGTCTGACCATTTGTTGAACTTCTTTTCCATCTCTATCATTTACTAAGGATCTCTGCTCTAACGTGACACTTCCCACGTCGTCCATAGGCGCTCAGAGCCCGGGAAAAAAGAGAATGTCGTCATTCCAGCCCCAGGCTGAAACACATTATCGCCTTTCTCAAGTGGCCCATCAAGAGACACTAGCTTATGCGCGTGACCCCGACCGCCCCCGCCTTTGGGATTTTTTCCTCTGTTTGCCGAAAAGGAGATTCCCTGTCGGAATATTATCGCTTTTCTACGAGAAAAATGTCGTAAAAATTGATTTTAAACAGCGGTTGACATGCTTCGAAGTACGGTCATGGAATACTTAGAATTTTATTGTCACGAATTGCGCCAAGCGCGTGACACTTCTTTACTATTTCGGATAGTGTCTGGAACGCACGAACAAAACGCCGCTATTCGGATATAACGATGGATTATTTTGGACCAAACCAACATTTGTTATTGAAGTAGCTGTCCTGGGTGTGTATTCTGACGAAGACAACAAAAGGTAATGAAATTTTTATAATAGTAAATATGATTATGGTGAGTGCTAAACTTGCCGGGTGTCTAAATAGCGAGCCCGTGATGCCTGGGCTATGTACTTAGAATATTGCAAAATGTGCTTTCACCAAAAAGCTATTTTAAAATCGGACATATCGAGTGCATAGAGGAGGTCTGTATCTATAATTCTTAAAATAATTGTTATGCTTTTTGTGAACGTTTATCGTGAGTAATTTAGTAAAATGTTAGCGAATTCCCCGGAAGTTTGCGGGGGGTATGCTAGTTCTGAACGTCACATGCTAATGTAAAAAGCTGGTTTTTGATATAAATATGAACTTGATTGAACAAAACATGCATGTATTGTATAACATAATGTCCTAGGGTTGTCATCTGATGAAGATCATCAAAGGTGAGTGCTGCATTTAGCTGTCTTCTGGGTTTTGGTGACATTATATGCTGGCTTGAAAAATGGGTGTCTGATTATTTCTGGCTTGGTACTCTGCTGACATAATCTAATGTTTTGCTTTCGTTGTAAAGCCTTTTTGAAATCGGACAGTGTGGTTAGATTAACGAGAGTCTTATCTTTAAATGGCTGTAAAATAGTCATATGTTTGAGAAATTGAAGTAATAGGATTTTTAAGGTTTTGAAAATCGCGCCACAGGATAGCCGTGGCTGTTACGTAGGTGGGACGAATTCGTCCCGCCTAGCCTAGAGAGGTTTTAACATATCTGACTCCAGAGGTATCATGAGGTCAACATATCTGACTCCAGAGATATCATGAGGTTAACATATCTGACTCCAGAGGTATCATGAGGTCAACATATCTGACTCCAGAGGTATCATGAGGTCAACATATCTGACTTCAGAGATATCATGAGGTCAACATATCTGACTCCAGAGGTATCATGAGGTCAACATATCTGACTCCAGAGATATCATGAGATTAACATATCTGACTCCAGAGGTATCATGAGGTCAACATATCTGACTCCAGAGGTATCATGAGGTCAGCATTGTCTCTCTTTTCTAGAAACATCCAGTGAAATCCTTGTTCTCCCCTCTGTGCTTTCACCTCTCTGTCTCTGTCCTCGATCTCAGATGTCAGGAACTGAGTGAGAACAACTACATATGACACTGGCCATGTCCCTAATGGAACAGTGTTCTCTCTCTCTCTCGCTCTCTCTCTCTAGCCATCTCTCTCTAGCCTTCTCTCTCGCTCGCTCTCACTCTCTCTCGCCCTCTCTCGCTCTCACTCTCTCTCTCTCTCTCTCTCTCTCTCTCGCTCTCTCTCTCTAGCCATCTCTCTCTAGCCTTCTCTCTCGCTCGCTCTCACTCTCTCTTGCCCTCTCTCTCGCTCGCTCTCTCTCTAGCCCTCTCTCTAGCCCTCTCTCTCGCTCTCTCGCTCGCTCGCTCTCTCTCTCGCTCTCTCTCTCTCGCTCTCTCTCTTTCTCTCTCTCACCCTCTCTCTCGCTCGCTCTCACTCTCTCACTCTCGCTCGCTCTCTCGCTCTTCTGCACTCTGTTTCTCTGTGACCTGGCTAGCCTCTAATCCACAACACCCCAGCTAGTCATCTCCTCGGACAGACGGAAAGAGGAAGAGAGGGGAGAGAAGGATGAAGAGAAGGGGGGGGGATGAGTGGGCATTGGGGGAGTCTGAACTCTCACTGAGTAATGAAATGAAATGACAGCCCTTTGGAGAGGAAAAAGAAGGCGGGAAAGGGGGGGGGAAGGTTGAAGGAAGACAGAAAGGGCAAGATACTGGGCCAACCAGGAAATTGAAGCCATCACAAGCAAATTGAGTTCAGGTCCTTTTAGAGGGAGAAAGCAGCACAGCAATCAGTTTGGTCCAGCTAGCTGCTAGTCAGACGGTGGCTGTGGCACTGCCTGCCAGGACTCTTGTAGGGGCGTCTTGACATGGCAAAAGGACTAACAGTAAACAGCCTACAGCCAGCCATCCAGATGTAGTCTCAGGCTCAGCTGACAGAGCTGATCTCATTTTGCATCCCAAATGGCACCTTATTCCCTTAAAAAAAGGGCACTAGAGCACTTAGGTATCATATGTTAGCCTGCTATGGTGCCTGACTGGAAATGAGACATGATGAGACTTTAACTACTATAGAAACAACATAAGTCATGTTGAAAAGAAATTGTAGACCTCCACAAGTCTGGTTCATCCTTGGGAGCAATTTCCAAACGCCTGAAGGTTCCACGTTCATCTGTAAATACGTTAGTACGCAAGTATAAACACCATGGGACCACGCAGCCATCATACCGCTTTGATAGAAGAGGTATCATTTCATATTTTTAAATGTAAGGTTGTCTAACTATACAAATACATTTTGAGATCAACTGACACTAACCAAAGAGTTTATCAAATTGAACAACTCCTGAACCCACCACTACTAAACCCCTTCCTTCTCTCTGACTGAACCCACCACTACTAAACCCCTTCCTTCTCTCTGACTGAACCCACCACTACTAAACCCCTTCCTTCTCTCTGACTGAACCCACCCACCACAAACCACCATTTCTAATGAGCCTTATTTGCCCTTCTCCTCTTGCTAATTCTTGGACAGTGACACAACATTCCCGGACTAATTATCTAGATTTCACAGCAGCGCTACACAGCACGACACACATACACACTCACGCACGCACATTACGTACACACGGCCTAGGTCTGATGCTGCAACCGTTGACAATGGGTGGAATCATTGTTACAACCCCAAAGGCATCATTATCTTTGTTGGCTCCCAATTAATCTATTAAGTTGTTTTGGCTCGGTGGCTTTTACACGCTATGACCTGGGGCCCTATTTCAAAACAATACGTTGTGCTGGTTGGTTGGCTGGCTGGTTGGTTGGCTGGTTGGTTGGCTCAGTGGCTGCTACATGGTCTGACCTGGAGCCCTATTTCAAACCAATCCGTTGTGTCTACATTTCTATTCTATATACAGAGTATTTGTAAAGTATTCAGACCCTTCAATTTTTTCCACATTTTGTTACATTATTGGCCTTATTTTAAACTTCATTTAAAAAAAATTATTAAAAATCCTTATCAATCTACACACCATAATGAAGATGCAAAAAAAAAGTTGTTTTTATTTTTGCAAATGTCCTTTTTTTAAATCAAATTTACATAACTATTTAGACCCACTCAAGGATATTCAGATACTTGTCCCAAAGCCACTCCTGCGTTGTCTTGGCTGTGTGCTTAGGGTTGTTGTCCTGTTGGAAGGTGAACCTTCGCCCCAGTCTGAGTTCCTGAGCACTCTGGAGCAGGTTTTCATCAAGGATATCTCTGTACTTTTCTCTGTTCATCTTTCCTTCGATCCTGACTAGTCTCCCAGTCCCTGCCGCTGAAAACCATCCCTACAGCATGATTCTGCCACCACCATGCTTCACCGTAGGGATGGTGCCAGGTTTCTTCCAGAGGTGATGCTTAGCATTCAGGCCAAGGAGTTCAATCTTGGTTTCATCAGACCAGATAATATTGTTTCTCATGGTTTGAGTCCATGGTTTGAGTTGGTGCCTTTTGGCAAACTCCAAGCGGGCTGTCGTGTGCCTTTTACTGAGGAATGGCTTCCGTCTGGCCACTCTACCATAAAGGCCTGATTGGTGGAGCGCTACAGAGATGGTTGTCCTTCTGGAAGGTTCTCCCATCTCCACAGAAGAACTCCAGAGCTCTGTCAGAGTCTCCATCGGGTTCTTGGTCACCTCCCTGACCAAGGCCCTTCTCCCCTTATTGCTCAGTTTGTCCAGGCGGCCAGCTCTAGGAAGAGTCTTGGTGGTTCCTAACTTCTTCAATTTAAGAATGATGGAGGCCACTGTGTTCTTGGGGAACTTCAATGCTGCAGACATTTTTTGGTACCCTTCCCCAGATCTGTACCTCAACACAATCCTGTCTCGGAGCTCTACGGATAATTCCTTCAACCTCACGGCTTGGTTTTTGCTCTGAAATGCACTGTCAACTGTGGGACTTTTATATAGACAGGTGTGTGCCTTTCCAAATCATGTCCAATCAATTGAATTTACCACAGGTGGACTCCAATCAAGTTGTAGAAACATCTCAAGGATGATCACCTGTGGTCAATTTCAAGTCTGGTAGCAAAGGGTCTGAATACTTATGTAAATCTTAATTTTTTTGTGTGTGTGTGTGTATTTATTTATATTTAATGCCAAACTTTTTTCACTTTGTCATTATGGGGTATTGTGTGTAGATTGATGACACACCAAAAAAATCTATTTTAGAATTAGGCTGTAATGTAACAAAATGTGAAAAAAGTCAATGGGTCTGAATACTTTCCGGATGCACTGCAGATAGTTTGTGACTAGTGAATGTGTCTTTTTCAACCTAGAAGTGCAGGAAGTCCGCAAGGACCAAGAACCCTTCCAGATCACCTTTCTTACAGCTACTGTACATTACATCAACAAATCTAGTGCACTTATTACCACAAAGCAAATTCTTAGTTTTCAAAGGTTTTTTTTTACCCTAAACTCTTAGTTTTCACAGGGTTATTACCTTAAAGAAAACATGTCGTTTCCACAGGTCATATTACCTTAAAGAAAACTATACATTTTCACAGGGTTATTACGTTAAAGTAACCTATAATATTCTTAGGGTTATTACCTTAAAGAAAACATGTCGTTTCGACAGGTCATAGTGCCTTCTCCACCTAGCCACTCAGCGGTGCCTTCTCCACCTAGCCACTCAGCGGTGCCTTCTCCACCTAGCCACTCAGCGGTGCCTTCTCCACCTAGCCACTCAGCGGTGCCTTCTCCACCTAGCCACTCAGCGGTGCCTTCTCCACCTTGCCACTCAGCGGTGCCTTCTCCACCTAGCGGTGCCTTCTCCACCTAGCCACTCAGCAGTGCCTTCTCTATTGGCTTAATGTGATGGAGTCTCCAGGCTTCCAGTCTGTAAAGCTGAGGTGATGGTATTGATAGTTGAGGAGGAAGTCAATAATCATTAACGTGATAAGCCACTGGCTTTAATCCCAAATGACACCCTATTCCCTATATGGTACACTACTTAGACACAGAACGCTAATGGCCTTGGTCAACAACTGTGCACTACGTAGGGAATAGGGTGCTGTATGGGACTCAGTCAGGGTTTCCTTCCAGAGATGGAAAGGCTTCAGGGTTCATGATGTTCTGACGCCTGCGATGGAATTTGATTTGCAACAGTTTGTTGGACTGTTGTAGACTGAACATGGGGATTGTAGACTGAACATGGTGGTTGTAGACTGACCTCTTATAGAGGTCATGCTGCTACTGGCTAACACGTCTCTAATAGACGTCATGCTGCTACTGGCTAACACGTCTCTTATGGACATCATGCTGCTACTGGCTAACACGTCTCTTATGGAGGTCATGCTGCTACTGGCTAACACGTCTCTTATAGAGGTCATGCCATGCTGCTACTGGCTAACACGTCTCTTATAGACGTCATGCCATGCTGCTACTGACTAACACGTCTCTTATAGAGGCCATGCCATGCTGCTACTGGCTAACACGTCTCTTATAGACGTCATGCCATGCTGCTACTGGCTAACACTTCTCTTATAGACGCCATGCTGCTACTGGCTAACACGTCTCTTATAGTAGTCATGCTGCTACTGGCTAACACGTCTCTTATAGACATCATGCTGCTACTGGCTAACACGTCTCTGATAGACGTCATGCCATGCTGCTACTGGCTAACACGTCTCTTATAGACGTCATGCTGCTACTGGCTAACACGTCTCTTACAGACGCCATGCTGCTACTGGCTAACACATCTCTTATAGAGGTTATGCTGCTACTGGCTAACACGTCTCTTATAGACGTCATGCTGCTACTGGCTAACAGGTCTCTTATAGAAGTCATGCTGCTACTGACTAACACGTCTCTTATAGACGTCATGCTGCTACTGGCTAACACGTCTCTTATAGACGTCATGTCATGCTGCTACTGGCTAACACGTCTCTTATGGACGCCATGCTGCTACTGGCTAACACGTCTCTTATAGTAGTCATGCTGCTACTGGCTAACACGTCTCTTTATAGAGGTCATGCTGCTACTGGCTAACACATCTCTTATAGAGATCAAGCTACTACTGGCTAACACGTCTCTGATAGACGTCATGCTGCTACTGGCTAACACGTCTCTTATGGACATCATGCTGCTACTCGCTAACACATCTCTTATAGACATCATGCTGCTACTGGCTAACACGTCTCTGATAGACATCATGCTGCTACTGGCTAAATCGTCTCTTATAGACGTCATGCTGCTACTGGCTAACACAACTCTTATGGACATCATGCTGCTACTGGCTAACACGTCTTTATAGACGTCATGCTGCTACTGGCTAACACGTCTTTATAGACGTCATGCTGCTACTGGCTAACACGTCTCTTGTAGACATCATGCTGCTACTGGCTAACACGTCTCTTATGGACGTCATACTGCTACTGGCTAACACGTCTCTTATGGACGTCATACTGCTACTGGCTAACACGTCTCTTATACAAGTCATGTCATGCTGCTACTGGCTAAAACATCTCTTATAGACATCATGGTCCTATTGGCTAACACGTCTCTTATAGAGGTCATGCTGCTACTGGCTAACACGTCTCTTATAGAGGTCATGCTGCTACTGGCTAACACGTCTCTTATGGACATCATGCTGCTACTGGCTAACACGTCTCTTATAGACGTCATGCCATGCTGCTACTGACTAACACGTCTCTTATAGAGGCCATGCCGTGCTGCTACTGGCTAACACGTCTCTTATAGACGTCATGCCATGCTGCTACTGGCTAACACTTCTCTTATAGACGTCATGGTGCTACTGGCTAAATCGTCTCTTATAGACGTCATGCTGCTACTGGCTAACACGTCTCTTATATAGGTCATGCTGCTATTGGCTAACACGTCTCATATAGACGTCATGCTGCTATTGGCTAACACGTCTCTTATAGAGGTCATGCTGCTACTGGCTAACACGTCTCTTATGGACATCATGCTGCTACTGGCTAACACGTCTCTTATAGACGTCATGCTGCTACTGGCTAACACGTCTTTTATAGACGTCATGCTGCTACTGGCTAACACGTCTCTTATAGACGTCATGCTGCTACTGGCTAACACGTCTCTTATAGAGGTCATGCTGCTACTGGCTAACACGTCTCTTATGGACATCATGCTGCTACTGGCTAACACGTCTCTTATAGACGTCATGCTGCTACTGGCTAGCACATCTCTTATAGACGTCATGCTGCTACTGGCTAACACGTCTCTTATAAAGGCCATGCTGCTACTGGTTAACACGTCTCTTATAGACGCCATGCTGCTACTGGCTAACACGTCTCTTATAGACATCATGCTGCTACTGGCGAACACGTCTCTTATGGAGGTCATGCTGCTACTGGCTAACACGTCTCTTATAGACGTCATGCTGCTACTGGCTAACAAGTCTCTTATAGAGGTCATGCCATGCTGCTACTGGCTAAAACGTCTCTTATAGACATCATGCTGCTGCTACTGGCTAACACATCTCTGATAGACATCATGCTGCTACTGGCTAACACGTCTCTTATAGACATCATGCTGCTACTGGCTAACACGTCTCTTATGGACATCATGCTGCTACTGGCTAACACGTCTCTTATAGACATCATGCTGCTACTGGCTAACACGTCTCTTAGAGACATCATGCTGCTACTGGCTAACACGTCTCTTATAGACATCATGCTGCTACTGGCTAACACGTCTCTGATAGACATCATGCTGCTACTGGCTAACACGTCTCTGATAGACATCATGCTGCTACTGGCTAACACATCTCTTATGGACATCATGCTGCTACTGGCTAACACGTCTCTTATAGACATCATGCTGCTACTGGCTAACACGTCTCTTAGAGACATCATGCCATGCTGCTACTGGCTAACACGTCTCTGATAGACATCATGCTGCTACTGGCTAACACGTCTCTTATGGACATCATGCTGCTACTGGCTAACACGTCTCTTATAGACGTCATGCTGCTACTGGCTAGCACATCTCTTATAGACGTCATGCTGCTACTGGCTAACACGTCTCTTATAGAGGCCATGCTGCTACTGGTTAACACGTCTCTTATAGACGCCATGCTGCTACTGGCTAACACGTCTCTTATAGACATCATGCTGCTACTGGCGAACACGTCTCTTATGGAGGTCATGCTGCTACTGGCTAACACGTCTCTTATAGACGTCATGCTGCTACTGGCTAACACGTCTCTTATAGAGGTCATGCCATGCTGCTACTGGCTAAAACGTCTCTTATAGACATCATGCTGCTGCTACTGGCTAACACATCTCTGATAGACATCATGCTGCTACTGGCTAACACGTCTCTTATAGACATCATGCTGCTACTGGCTAACACGTCTCTTATAGACATCATGCTGGTACTGGCTAACACGTCTCTGATAGACATCATGCTGCTACTGGCTAACACGTCTCTTATAGACGTCATGCTGCTACTGGCTAACACGTCTCTTATAGAGGCCATGCTGCTACTGGCTAACACATCTCTTATAGAGGTCATGCTGCTACTGGGTAACACGTCTCTTATAGACATCATGCTGCTACTGGCTAACACGTCTCTTATAGACATCATGCTGATACTGGCTAACACGTCTCTGATTGACATCATGCTGCTACTGGCTAAAATTTATCTTATGGACATCATGCTGCTACTGGCTAACACGTCTCTTATAGACGTCATGCTGCTACTGGCTAACACGTCTCTTATAGACATCATGCTGCTACTGGCTAACACGTCTCTTATGGACGTCATGCTGCTACTGGCTAACACATCTCTTATAGAGGCCATGCTGCTACTGGCTAACACGTCTCTTATAGAGGCCATGCTGCTACTGGCTAACACGTCTCTGACAGACGTCATACTGCTACTGGCTAACACGTCTCTTATAGAGGCCATGCTGCTACTGGCTAACACGTCTCTTATAGACGTCATGCTGCTACTGGCTAACACGTCTCTAATAGACGTCATGCTGCTACTGGCTAACACGTCTCTGATAGACATCATGCTGCTACTGGCTAACACATCTCTTATAGACGTCATGCTGCTACTGGCTAACACGTCTCTTATAGAGGCCATGCTGCTACTGGCTAACACATCTCTTATAGAGGTCATGCTGCTACTGGGTAACACGTCTCTTATAGACATCATGCTGCTACTGGCTAACACGTCTCTTATAGACATCATGCTGTTACTGGCTAACACGTCTCTGATTGACATCATGCTGCTACTGGCTAAAATTTATCTTATGGACATCATGCTGCTACTGGCTAACACGTCTCTGATAGACGTCATGCTGCTACTGGCTAACACGTCTCTTATAGAGGCCATGCTGCTACTGGCTAACACGTCTCTAATAGACATCATGCTGCTACTGGCTAACACGTCTCTTATAGACATCATGCCATGCTGCTACTGGCTAACACGTCTCTTATAGAGGCCATGCTGCTACTGGCTAACACGTCTCTTATAGACATCATGCCATGCTGCTACTTGGTAACACGTCTCTTACAGAGGTCATGCCATGCTGCTACTGGCTAACACATCTCTTATAGACATCATGCTGCTACTGGCTAACACGTCTCTGATAGACGTCATGCCATGCTGCTACTGGCTAACACGTCTCTTATAGACGTCATGCTGCTACTGGCTAACACATCTCTTATAGACGTCATGCTGCTACTGGCTAACACGTCTCTTATAGAGGTCATGCTGCTACTGGCTAACACGTCTCTTATAGACGTCATGCTGCTACTGGCTAACACGTCCCTTATGGACATCATGCCAATCTGCTACTGGCTAACACATCTCTTGTAGACGTCATGCTGCTACTGGCTAACACTTCTCTTATAGACGTCATGCTGCTACTGGCTAACACATCTCTTATAGACGTCATTCTGCTACTGGCTAACACGTCTCTTATAGAGGTCTTGCTGCTACTGGCTAACACGTCTCTTATAGACGTCATGCTGCTACTGGCTAACACATCTCTTATAGACGTCATTCTGCTACTGGCTAACACATCTCTTATAGACGTCATTCTGCTACTGGCTAACACGTCTCTTATAGAGGTCATGCTGCTACTGGCTAACACGTCTCTTATAGAGGTCATGCTGCTACTGGCTAACACTTCTCTTATAGACGTCATGCTGGTACTGGCTAACACGTCTCTTATAGAGGTCATGCTGCTACTGGCTAACACATCTCTTATAGAGACACTGTTGTTATGTCTACATGGAGAGAGGGACTGTTAGCCAGGCCTGTTGTTATGTCTACATGGAGAGAGGGACTGTTAGCCAGGCCTGTTGTTATGTCTACATGGAGAGAGGGACTGTTAGCCAGGCCTGTTGTTATGTCTACATGGAGAGAGTTCCATCTAGAACCCTTTCCACCGATGGTTCTACATGGAACCCAAAAGGGTTATTTCTACATTGTATCAAAAATGTTTCTACCTGGGACCAAAAATGTTTCTTTAAAGGAGGACAGTTAATAACCCTTTTTGGTCCATTTTGGTCCTAGATAACACCTTTTTTTCTATGAGTGTAGACACAGCTTGACATAGGACTTCCATCATGCATCATTTCTCTACTTCTCCCTCTCTGCAGCACAGAGGTAATTAATGTAATTACAAAGCCTACGACCACACAACACAGGAAGGAAGGTTGGACTTCATTATGCACATGTGCAAAAAAATAAAAACCCAAAAACAATAGAAACATAAATGTCTACATCTGATTTCACATCCTTCCTAATCCACTGTCGTCACACACACACACACACACACACACACACACACACACACACACACACACACACACACACACACACACACACACACACACACACACACACACACAGTTATTCACCCAGTGATTACACACTGATAAGCCATTGGGGAAGCTAGATTTATTTCCTGGGCTGCTTGGCAACCAAACAATTGGGAAAAAAAGTCTGGGCCATTCTTATTTTCCACCTGATTAGCTCCAACAGAAATCATTTTTGGTAAGATCATTGACCATAAAATTAATTATTAAGGCAGAGCTTAATTGTGTGTTGCTCTCCGGTCGTGATTCTTCCTCTTCTGGAGGAAGGTTGTGACTTTGTTCCCCGGTCCTGATTCTTCCTCTTCTGGAGGAAGGTTGTGACTTTGTTCTCCGGTCCTGATTTTTCCTCTTCTGGAGGAAGGTTGTGCCTTTGTTCCCTGGTCCTGACTCTTCCTCTTCTGGAGGAAGGTTGTGACTTTGTTCCCTGGTCCTGACTCTTCCTCTTCTGGAGGAAGGTTGTGACTTTGTTCCCCGGTCCTGATTTTTCCTCTTCTGGAGGAAGGTTGTGACTTTGTTCCCTGGTCCTGACTCTTCTGGAGGAAGGTTGTGACTTTGTTCCCCGGTCCTGATTCGTCCTCTTCTGGAGGACAGTTATTTTTCATTTCCTGATCCGTTTTATAAAAGATGTGTATTATATCAGATTATAGGCATGAACGTGTCTGTGTGTACGTTGATGATTTAAATAATTGTATCTACTTTGGGGGGGGGGGGGGGGGGGGGGGCATGTTTGGCAGATAGCTTGGGGGGGCCTGTTTGGCAGATAGCTTGGGGGGGCCTGTTTGGCAGATAGCATGGGAGGGGGGCATGTTTGGCAGATAGCATGGGAGGGGGGCATGTTTGGCAGATAGCTTGGAGGGGGGGCATATTTGGCAGATAGCTTGGGGGGGGCATGTTTGGCAGATAGCATGGGGGGCATGTTTGTAGATAGCATGGGAGGGGGGCATGTTTGGCAGATAGCATGGGAGGGGGGCATGTTTGGCAGATAGCGTTGGTGGGACTGAATGACTACTGTAATCATCCCATAAGCAACATTATTTACTGGCCTCATTTAGCTGAATAAGGGGTGCAGTGTTTGCTGGGTGTGTAATGGACTCCTAAGCTTCATGGTTGGTATATTGAGGTTTACTAGGGTTTCTTCTTTAAAATCCAGATGGGAGATTGACTAGGCGGTGGAGACAGCCACCCATGCATGACCTCAACGGACAGTAATCATTGAAAGCTCATTTCTCTCTCTGTCTATCATGATATGCATTCATTTTTGACGGGTTTACAAGGATGGCTGAACACAAGTCATTCAATGTTAAGGAGTTTTTGTGGAGGGACATTCCTGTTTGAGTGGACATATGTAGAAAAATGCTATTTGTAATCTGTATACAGGCTAATTATGCAATGTAAAAAAAATCCTGTTGTTTTTACGGTAGTTTACTGTCAGCAAATTACCTGTAAACTACTGTAAAAAAAAAAGGTACGTATGCTACCATAAATTCCAAGGAAATTTTGGAATAACAGTATATTAATTTTCTTTGGAACTTACCGTAATATATTGTACTTTTTTTTACAGTAATTTACATGTAACTGTCTGCCAGAAAGTTACCATAACAACAGTATTTTTTAAATCACACCATAAATAAGTAAGTAGACGTGTGACTGTCTATTCTATACAAACAGGATTAGTAACCATGGTCACAATCAGTCATGTGATCCAGCTGAGCCCCGTGTGTCAGTTTGGTCAGGGCGTGGCAGGGGGTGTTTGTTTAGTGTGTTTCGGGGTTTGTTGGGCAATGTTCTATGTTAGTCTATTTCTATGTCTGTGTCTAGTTAGTCTATTTCTATGCTTAGTTCATTGGTTTGACCTTCAATTGGAGGCAGCTGTTTCTCGTTGCCTCTAATTGAAGGTCCTATTTAATAGGGGTGTTTTGTCCATGGGATTTGTGGGTAGTTGTTCCGTATGTGTAGCTGTGTGCCTCACAGGACTGTTTTTCGTCGTTGTTTTTGATGAAGTGTTTGGTTTTCTTCGTAAATAAAGAAGATGAGCATACACATTCCCGCTGCGCCTTGGTCCAATTCCTACGACGAACGTGACACCGTGTGACTGTCTATTCTATACAAACAGGATTAGTTGTCCAGTAACCATGGTCACCATGATAAATAGGGACGAACACAAACGAAAGCAGCAGCATTAATATTTCAGGAAAGCATCAACACCAGGGTCCCTCTATCTACACTTCACACTGCTTTGTGTGTGTGTGTGTGTGTGTGTGTGTGTGTGTGTGTGTGCAGTGGTGTAAAGTACTTTAGTAAAAATACTTTAAAGTAATTCTTAAGTCGTTTTTTGGGGGGTATCTGTACTTTACTCTTTATGTGTTTTACAACTTTTACTTTTACTTCACTATATTCCAAAAGAAAATGATGTACTTTTTACTCCTTACATTTTCTCTGACAGCTAAAAGTACTCGTTACATTTTGAATGCTTAGCAGGGCAGGAAAATGGTCCAATTCACACACTTATCCTGGTCGTCCCTACTGCCTCTGATCTGGCGGATTTAGTAAACACAAATGCTTCATTTGTAAATTAAGTGTTGGAGATCGCCCCTGGCTATCTGTAAAAAATATAAAATAAAATGATGCCGTGTGTTTTGATTAATATCAGGAATTTTAAATGATTTATACTTTTACTTTTGATACTTAAGTTTATTTAAAATCACACTACTTTTAGATTTTTACTCAGGTAGAATATTACTGGGGGACTTTCACTTTTACTTGAGTCATTTTCTATTAAGGTATCTTTACTTTTACTCAAGTATGACAATTGGGTAGAATTGGGTATTTTTTCCACCACTGTGTGTGTGTGTGTGTGCTGCAGGCTTTACAGAGCATACCAATGACTCCTCCCGGCCATTTAACCCCTGTACTAAGTAGGAAGGGGTATGATGGGGGGGGGGGGGGGGGGTGTTTCCATTGTAGTTGTTCTGTGTGAGAATGACACGTCAATCAAGAGCTAGTGTCTCTGGTTGGGTCATATCCAATGTTTATAATGAGTAGATATAACAGCCTGTAGCTAACGGTTAATACCCTCTGGGAATAGTTTGATGCCTGTGTGTGTGTGTGCGTGTGCGTGTGCGTGTGCGTGTGCGTGTGTGTGTGTGTGTGTGACACTGCTAAGATTCTTCTAAGAACCGATAGGTTGAACGCATACTGCTTTGAGTGAAATCACAAGGAGCACCACCTCTCTTTCTTTCTCTCTCTCTTTCTCTCTCTCTCTCTCTCTCTCTCTCTCTCTCTCTCTCTCTCTCTCTCTCTCTCTCTCTCTCTCTCTCCTCCTCCATTTCTGCTCTTGGCACTGACACTCTAGTGCAGGGTGCTGACAGTGACATTTGGTGGCGTTGTCATCGCCTTGTCACCTCACTTTAGCATCACTCTCTCTTTTTCTCTTTGTATCTCTCTCTCTCCCTTTCTCACTTTTAAAAGTAGTGCTGTCTCTCTCTCTCTCTCTCTCTCTCTCTCTCTCTCTCTCTCTCGCTCCCTTTCTCACTTTTAAAAGTAGTGCTCTCTCTCTCTCTTTCTCTCTCTCTCTCTCTCTCTCTCTCTCTCTCTCTCTCTCTCTCTCTCTCTCTCTCTCTCTCTCTCTCTCTCTCTCTCCCTCTCCCTCTCTCTCTCCAGACCTACACCAACCTCGGCAGCAGCCTATTACCCCTTCCTACACAGCCAGATGGTGTCATGTTGGGGTGAACACATGAGCTGGTGGAGGGAGAAAGGGAGAAGGAGAGAGGGAGAGAGGGAGAGACGGAGAGAGGGAGAGAGGGCAAGAGAGAGTCTTCAGTGAAGTAACTGGGGCCAGGAGGAGAGGAGGAGGAGGAGGAGTGGAGGAACATTGATGCCTCTTTAGGGAACAGAGCTCTTCAACTCAGCCCAAATTAAACAGCCTTAAACCTTCACCTGCTCATAGGAGAGGTGCTGAGAACCAGAGAGCTTAAGGCAAATACACACACACACACACACACACACACACACACACACAGGAGACACTCATCAGACTAAAGAATGAGTAAGGCAGTAAAACAGGAGACACTAATGCATTAGTCAAAGAGATGGCTCTGATGAAGCTACTTTCCCTTTAGGAAATAACACCTAGACACCAACACACCTCACGAGTAACACAGGAGAACTCATCAGTCTCAGAGGAAGCCCTCCTGCTAGGAACACAGTTACAGAGACACTCATCAGTCTCAGAGGAAGCCCTCCTGCTAGGAACACAGTTACAGAGACACTCATCAGTCTCAGAGGAAGCCCTCCTGCTAGGAACACAGTTACAGAGACACTCATCAGTCTCAGAGGAAGCCCTCCTGCTAGGAACACAGTTACAGAGACACTCATCAGTCTCAGAGGAAGCCCTCCTGCTAGGAACACAGTTACAGAGACACTCATCAGTCTCAGAGGAAGCCCTCCTGCTAGGAACACAGTTACAGAGACACTCATCAGTCTCAGAGGAAGCCCTCCTGCTAGGAACACAGTTACAGAGACACTCATCAGTCTCAGAGGAAGCCCTCCTGCTAGTAACACAGTTACAGAGACACTCATCAGTCTCAGAGGAAGCCCTCCTGCTAGGAACACAGTTACAGAGACACTCATCAGTCTCAGAGGAAGCCCTCCTGCTAGGAACACAGTTACAGAGACACTCATCAGTCTCAGAGGAAGCCCTCCTGCTAGGAACATAGTGCCAGAGACACTCATTGGTCTCAGAGGAAGCCCTCCTGCTAGGAACACAGTTACAGAGACACTCATCAGTCTCAGAGGAAGCCCTCCTGCTAGTAACACAGTTACAGAGACACTCATCAGTCTCAGAGGAAGCCCTCCTGCTAGTAACACAGTTACAGAGACACTCATCAGTCTCAGAGGAAGCCCTCCTGCTAGTAACACAGTTACAGAGACACTCATCAGTCTCAGAGGAAGCCCTCCTGCTAGTAACACAGTTACAGAGACACTCATCAGTCTCAGAGGAAGCCCTCCTGCTAGTAACACAGTTACAGAGACACTCATCAGTCTCAGAGGAAGCCCTCCTGCTAGGAACACAGTTACAGAGACACTCATCAGTCTCAGAGGAAGCCCTCCTACTAGTAACACAGTTACAGAGACACTCATCAGTCTCAGAGGAAGCCCTCCTGCTAGTAACACAGTTACAGAGACACTCATCAGTCTCAGAGGAAGCCCTCCTGCTAAGAACACAGTTACAGAGATACTCATCAGTCTCAGAGGAAGCCCTCCTGCTAGTAACACAGTTACAGAGATACTCATCAGTCTCAGAGGAAGCCCTCCTGCTAGTAACACAGTTACAGAGACACTTGGGGCGGCAGGTAGCCTAGTGGTTAGAGGGGGGAGGCAGGTAGGCTAATGGTTAGAGCATTGGACTAGTAACCGAAAGGTTGTAAGATCGAATCCCTGAGCTGATAAGGTAATAATCTGTCGTTCTGCCCCTGAACAAGGCAGTTAACCCACTGTTCCTAGGCCGTCATTGAAAATACGATTTTTTTCTTAACTGACTTGCCTAGTTAAATAATGGTACAATTAAAAATTGAAAAACAGACACTTGTCAGTCAACCTTGGATCAGCTAATTTGTCATCAGAAAAGGAGACCTAAACATCATATTTTACTTCAGCGACCTGGCCTATAGTCTTTAGAGAATGGAGAACTACACTTCAAGATGAAGGATATCACAATAGATAACTGCCTTTCCCTTTAGATAATGGAGAACTACACTTTAAGATGAAGGATATCACAATAGATAACTGCCTTTCCCTTTAGATAATGGAGAACTACACTTCAAGATGAAGGATATCACAATAGATAACTGGCTTTCTCTTTGGATAATGGAGAACTACTCTTCAAGATGCAGGATATCACAATAGATAACTGCCTTTCCCTTTAGATAATGGAGAACTACACTTCAAGGTGCAGGATATCACAATAAATAACTGGCTTTCCCTTTAGAGAATGGAGAACTACACTTCAAGGTGCAGGATATCACAATAGGTAACTGTCTTTCCCTTTTAGAGAATGGAGAACTACACTTCAAGGTGCAGGATATCACAATAGATAACTGGCTTTCTCTTTAGATAATGGAGAACTACACTTCAAGGTGCAGGATATCACAATAGATAACTGGCTTCTTGGCAGATTTTCTTATTCATTTACCACTGAGTTCTGGCGTAGACAGAGATGTAGACAGAGACTTTCGTGACGTCTTCTTGCAGTGCATTCTAATCTACTGCACATGTAATGGCTTGTAGTACTGCCATGATAAATGAACAGGTAACTGCCCAAATAATGGAAACCCTTGAATAAATGAAGGATAGAAAGCACGTGCACAGGTGTGGTTCCTGACTAACATCCCATCATGAAATGCCCCCATAGGATGACAATGTCCCCATCCACAGGGCACGAGTGGTCACTGTAAACCATATGCCATGGCCGTCTAAGAAGAACACAACCCAATTTAACACTTGTGGGAGTGATTCTGGAGCGGCGCCTTAGACAACAATTTTATACCACCATCAACAAAACACCAAATGATGGAAGTGAGGATCTGTCTGTCTCTCTTTATGACCAGGGCAGTCTGTGATGATCTGTCTGGCTCTCTTTATGACCAGGGCAGTCTGTGATGATCTGTCTGGCTCTCTTTATGACCAGGGCAGTCTGTGATGCTCTGTCTGGCTTTCTTTATGACCAGGGCAGTCTGTGGTGATATCTCTGGCTCTCTTTATGACCAGGGCAGTCTGTGATGCTCTGTCTGGCTCTCTTTATAACCAGGGCAGTCTGTGATGATCTGTCTGGCTCTCTTTATGACCAGGGCAGTCTGTGATGATCTGTCTGTCCTCTTTATGACCAGTGCAGTCTTTGATGATCTGTCTGGCTCTTTTTATGACCAGGGCAGTCTGTGATGGTTTCTCTGTTTCTCTTTATGACCAGGGCAGTCTGTGATGATCTGTCTGGCTCTCTTTATGACCAGGGAAGTCTGTGCAGTAGAGAACCAATGAAGGAGGCAGAAGTAGTTAGCATAGTGCTAATGATGTGCAGCAGCTCCTTCGTCAGGCAGTTTCCATCCCTAATGGCACCCTATTCCCTACATACTGCACTACTTTCAACCAGGGTCCATGTATAGTAGTGCACTTTGTAGGGAACAGGGTACCATTTGGGTCAGAACCCCGACCCTGCTTAAGGCACAGTGGGAAGGGTTGGCTAAAGCACTTCCATCCTTCACTTCACACTATGAATGAAATAGGGAATTCAGCTGCAATTGGGCAGCAGGCCAGAAAAGAGAAGTAGGGGGTAGGGAGGGAATGGGATGGGAGAGGAGGGAGGGGAGAGGAGGGAGGGATTGGGAGGGGAGAGGAGAGGAGAGGAGGGGAGAGGAGGGAGGGATTGGGAGGGGAAGGGTGAGGAGGGGAGAGGAGGAGGGGTTGGGAGGGGAGGGGAGAGGAGGGAGGGATTGGGAGGGGAGAGGAGAGGAGGGAGGGATTGGGAGGGGAGAGGAGAGGAGGGAGGGATTCGGAGGGGAGAGGAGAGGAGGGAGGGATTCGGAGGGGAGAGGAGAGGGGGAGGGATTGGGAGAGGAGAGGAGAGGGGGAGGGATTGGGAGGGGAGAGGAGGGAGGGATTGGGAGGGGAGGGGAGAGGAGGGAGGGATTGGGAGGGGAGAGGAGAGGGGGAGGGATTGGGAGGGGAGAGGAGAGGGGGAGGGATTGGGAGGGGAGGAGAGAGGAGGGAGGGATTGGGAGGAGGGAGGGGAGAGGAGGGAGGGATTGGGAGGGGAGAGGAGAGGGGGAGGGATTGGGAGGGGAGAGGAGGGAGGGATTGGGAGGGGAGAGGAGGGAGGGATTGGGAGGGGAGAGGAGGGAGGGATTGGGAGGGGAGGAGAGAGGAGGGAGGGATTGGGAGGGGAGAGAAGGGAGGGATTGGGAGGGGAGAGGGGAGGGGGAGGGAATGGAAGAGGAGAGGAGGGATTGGTAGGGGAGAGGAGGGAGGGAGGGAATGGAAGAGGAGGGATGGAACGGGAGGGGAGAGGAGAGAGGGAATGAGAGAGGGAATGGGAGGGGAGAGGTGAGGGGGGAAAGACAGCGAAGGACTGGGGAACAGAGAGAGAGAGAGAGAGAGAGAGAGAGAGAGAGAGAGAGGAGAGAGAGAGAGAGAGAGAGAGAGAGAGAGAGAGAGAGAGAGAATGAATATCAAGGGTCGGGGGAGATGCTGTTAATGAGAGGAGGAGGATTAGAAAGATGGAGAGCAGTGAAGATAAGATGAGAGCGAAGAGGCTGGTCTCAGAGAGCTCCAGTAGTCTAGGTGCTGAATACTATGAAATAAACCAGGAGAAAAAAATAGCAAAGTAAAAGACAGAACATTGTCTCTCTATGCCACTCTACCCAACATCATGTCAATCATGTCCAGTCACATTACCTTTGTGGACTGGTCAGCAGACCTGGGTTCAAATACTATTTGATATTGTTCAACAAATACTTTAAGAATTAGCTCTTGCCTGCCTAGAATGCCAGATGGGCGGGGTTTCCAGTTTTGGGACTATTAGAATGCCAGATGGGCGGGGTTTCCAGTTTTGGGACTATTAGAACGCCAAATGGGCAGGGTTTCCAGTTTTGGGACTATTAGAACGCCAAATGGGCGGGGTTTCCAGTTTTGGGACTATTAGAACGCCAGATGGGCGGGGTTTCCAGTTTTGGGACTATTTGAATGCCAGATGGGCGGGGTTTCCAGTTTTGGGACTATTAGAATGCCAGATGGGCGGGGTTTCCAGTTTTGGGACTATTAGAACGCCAGATGGGCGGGGTTTCCAGTTTTAGGACTATTAGAACGCCAGATGGGCGGGGTTTCCAGTTTTGGCACTATTAGAATGCCAGATGGGCGGGGTTTCCAGTTTTGGGACTATTCATGTTTTATCATTTAAACCGTACTTTAAACAGACTTAGAGTTACGCTGTAAAACAAATCTAATTGTTTCAAACTAAATGTTATTAAAGTAACTGGTCCCACTGCTGTTTATTTCTGTTTACTCAACGTTTTTGGTCAAATTGTTAGCTGAACTTAACATTGTTAGTTTGCCCAAACTGAGCTCCAGCAGGAGAAATGTAGTAAAACAATTAATTTATCGATAAATTATTGTTTTGGCATCTTACCTAAGAAAAAACAGGCTTTGAAACTAGTTACACACACACACAGAGGTTTTAGCATAGAATGATTTCAACTGATATATCTGACACACTTTGACATACGTGATTACATTGTTCATATTAACTTATTACAGTGATTCATATTCAACATGTAACTCACCTTGGATTTGGTTTCACAGCATTACAAACGTCCTGCTACGTCATCATGTCTGTGTCAATGACTGTTTTCACCTGTATTGCTACACTTTACAACTCAAAGTAAAACCTCAGCACTGAAGATAAAAAAATATATATTACATTTTATTATAGTGATTATTGCTGCAAAATGTACTTTTTTTGGGAGGGACAACCTGACTAAATTCACTTAGAAATGTATTTTATATATATGTTATTCTCATTGAAAGTTGATATGTTCTATGTAATCTATTTCTATGCTTCTAGTTCTTGAGTTTTGCTTTTGCATCATTTACTTTCAGTTTCGTACAACAGCTGAAAAGACAATATTTTTTTCAGGTTTCTGGAAAATATATTTCACAGCGGTTTAGATGTTACAATGATTCTCTACACTATATTTGCTTGTTTAGTCACATAAACTAGCTAAGTTTGGGCTAACTCAATTGTTTTTAGTTCAGGTAATACCTTGTCCGAACAGTTGAGTTAACAAAAAAAAGGCTTTGGAACCAATGACTTAATAATAATTAGTTGGGTGTTTTTAACAGTGTGGTGTGTAGAGTGATCTGTCTTGACTGTGGATGATGTGACATTATGCAGATGTGTGTGTGTGTGTGTGTGTGTGTGTGTGTGTGTGTGTGTGTGTGTGTGTGTGTGTGTGTGTGTGTGTGTGTGTGTGTGTGTGTGTGTGTGTGTGTGTGTGTGTGTGTGTGTGTGTGTGTGTGTGTGTGTGTGTGTGTGTGCGTGCGTGCAAGGTCATATATTATTTGACGTTCCTCATTTTAGATGCTGTTCAGGGAAACCAGACCAGAACTGAGTCTGTTACCTCTCACCTCCTCCTCCTCCTCGTCTTCCTCCTCCTCTTCCTCCTCTTCCTCCTCTTCCTCCTCCTCCTCCTCCTCCTCCTCTTCCTCCTCCTCTTCCTCCTAGCTCTTCAGATGTAATTTACCCTGCATGTCTGTCATCAACATGAAGCTCCTGGGTTTCTAAGAGGGTTCCTAGCAGGTTCTGGATTTCTAAGAGGGTTCCTAGCAGGTCCTGTGTTTCTAAGAGGGTTCCTAGCAGGTCCTGGGTTTCTAAGAGGGTTCCTAGCAGGTCCTGGGTTTCTAAGAGGGTTCCTAGCAGGTCCTGGGTTTCTGAGAGGGTTCATAGCAGCTCCTGGGTTTCTGAGAGTGTTCCTAGCAACTCCTGGGTTTCTAAGAGGGTTCCTAGAAGCTCCTGGGTTTCTAAGAGGGTTCCTAGCAGGTCCTGGCTTTCTAAGAGGGTTCCTAGCAGGTCCTGGCTTTCTAAGAGGGTTCCTAGCAGGTCCTGGCTTTCTAAGAGGGTTCCTAGCAGGTCCTGGCTTTCTAAGAGGGTTCCTAGCAGGTCCTGGCTTTCTAAGAGGGTTCCTAGCAGGTCCTGGCTTTCTAAGAGGGTTCCTAGCAGGTCCTGGCTTTCTAAGAGGGTTGCAGGTCCTGGGTTTCTAAGAGGGTTGCTTGCAGCTCCTGGCTTTCTGAGAGGGTTACTTGGGAACATCTGCCTGTTCTGTATTCTGTTTTCTGTATGCTGTGTCTAGGGATCCCCTAATGCTCTGTCAACAGGAGGCTATGCCGTCTTGCTCTACAGTGTTTTAACCTGATCTGACTGTTTCTAAAAGACTGACATCATGGGGAAGACTTAGGACAGGGGTCTTCTGAATGAAGAAATGCAGGTTTTGATGTGGTTTAGGACAGGGGTCTTCTGAATGAAGAAATGCAGGTTTTGAAGTGGTTTAGGATAGGGGTCTTCTGAATGAAGAAACGCAGGTTTTAAAGTGGTTTAGGATAGGGGTCTTCTGAATGAAGAAACGCAGGTTTTAAAGTGGTTTAGGATAGGGGTCTTCTGAATGATGAAATGCAGGTTTTAAAGTGGTTTAGGATAGGTGTCTTCTGAATGATGAAATGCAGGTTTTGAAGTGGTTTAGGATAGGGGTCTTCTGAATGAAGAAATGCAGGTTTTGAAGTGGTTTAGGATAGGGGTCTTCTGAATGATGAAATGCAGGTTTTGAAGTGGTTTAGGATAGGGGTCTTCTGAATGAAGAAATGCAGGTTTTGAAGTGGTTTAGGATAGGGGTCTTCTGAATGAAGAAATGCAGGTTTTGAAGTGGTTTAGGATAGGGGTCTTCTGAAT
>NC_138307.1:37535000-37592500 GCF_965601325.2 Salmo salar | reverse complement strand
AAGAGGGAGACATACACACACAGAGAGAGAGAGAAAGACAGAAAGAGAGAGGGAGCGAGAAAGACACACACATACACACAGAGAGAGTTACACAGAGAGAGAGAGAGAGAGAGAGAGAGAGAGAGAGAGAGAAATACACACAAACAGACAGAGACCGAACACACACACATACATACGCTCTCTCTCCCTCTCTGAAATCCTCTGTAATTGAACACGGTTTTAAACCAATCTGCTGTTTCTCTGGTTCACAATAATAACAGAACTTTAATAAGATGAAGCACCATTTTGGACTGAGTTTGAGAGACTGGAATGAATGGAGGCCTAGTTGGCTGGTGTTCGCCCGGTTTAAGACAGATATTTGACCCTGAAACGTCGATACAACGCAGTTACAACATGTATTCAGCATCGTCTAGTTGGCTCATCTTTCCTTGTCCTGAAACGTCCATACAACGCAGTTCCAACATGTATTCAGCATCGTCTAGTTGGCTCATCTTTTCTTGTCCTGAAACGTCCATACAACGCAGTTACAACATGTATTCAGCATCGTCTAGTTGGCTCATCTTTCCTTGTCCTGAAACGTCCATACAACGCAGTTCCAACATGTATTCAGCATCGTCTAGTTGGCTCATCTTTCCTTGTCCTGAAACGTCCATACAACGCAGTTCCAACATGTATTCAGCATCGTCTAGTTGGCTCATCTTTCCTTGTCCTGAAACGTCCATACAACGCAGTTACAACATGTATTCAGCATCGTCTAGTTGGCTCATCTTTCCTTGTCCTGAAACGTCCATACAACGCAGTTACAACATGTATTCAGCATCGTCTAGTTGGCTCATCTTTCCTTGTCCTGAAACGTCCATACAACGCAGTTACAACATGTATTCAGCATCGTCTAGTTGGCTCATCTTTCCTTGTCCTGAAACGTCCATACAACGCAGTTCCAACATGTATTCAGCATCGTCTAGTTGGCTCATCTTTCCTTGTCCTGAACTTAAAATTCTTTGATCCTGATATTCAAGTTTGGGTTCAGATAAGAGCTCAAGGTTTCCACCAAGTGAACAACATACAGTTTGTAAAGTGAAAAACAGGTTCAGCCTGTATCTTCATGATTTTATACAGTGTGCAAAAGGTTAGCGTAGTCAATAGTGTTTTGATTTGAATGTTTTTCCTCCGTTGAACAGAGTAATTGTCACAAGTGTTCCTTAACAGTTGAGCTGGAATGCTCTAGAAATTTTACAATATATTGTCGGATACAATATGTGTATAAAATGGAGCTAGATAATAAATGAATGCTTAATTTAATAACATAATATTTTTGCTAAATGTTAACTTTCCGGCATTCATTTAATTATGCCGGAGATCCTGAAATAGTATACCAGATAATGGACTTCTAACACATGATATTTCCTTCCCATTGTGTGACAGAGCTAGGTTAATGATGTCTTTGGGCCATTGCAGTTTGATAGTGATGGTAAATGTCTCTTGTTGATATGTTCCTCTCTCAACGTGAAGAGAGTCCAAATCTCCATGAAAAACGTCGGGCCAAATATCACCAATGAACAAAACTCAAAATGAACAAAACTCAAATTATTAAGTGAAATTTTGAACATGAAACAAACCTCTTTTTTTTTTTAATTCACCAAATCCAAGTTGCATTAGAATTGTTCCCCTAACGTTACTTTACGTTCTCTTCCTCCTTCCTAGTTTTATCCTAATTGAATGTCACTTACGTCGTGGAATATTCTAGAATATCGAACAAAAGGGGACATTTGCATTAGGCAGAGATTGTCCAACCTTTGGTTTCTCTAATGATTACTGTAGAGATTTACAGCCCCTATGTCGGTGTGTTGCTGAAGTGATGGCAGGGACTTCTCTGTGTTACGGAGGGAAAGGTTGTGTGGGTGTGTGTGTGGGTGTGTATAGCAGGGACCTCTCTGTGCAGAGAGAAAGGTTAGCTGGAGGAAAGAAAAGGCTGGAGGCTTGTTTCTGGGCTGAAAATACAAAGCCGAAAAGAAAGGCCTGAGGAAATGTCATTATAATGAAATGGAAATATGGTCTCAATTAAAACTGGTAACATTCAATATGGGATTTGAAGGTGCAGATTTCAGTGTGTAGCTTTGTGTGTCTGCTTGTGCCTGCCTGCCTCTGTCTGTCTGTCTGTCTGTCTGTCTGTCTGTCTGTCTGTCTGTCTGTCTGTCTGTCTGTCTGTCTGCTTGCCTGCCTGTTTGCCTGCCTGCCTGCCTGCCTGCCTGTCTGTCTGTCTGCTTGTTTGCCTGCCTGTCTGTCTGCCTGCCTGCCTGTTTGCCTGTCTGTTTGCCTGCCTGTCTGCCTGTCTGTCTGTCTGTCTGTCTGTCTGTCTGTCTGTCTGTCTGTCTGTCTGTCTGTCTGTCTGTCTGTCTGTCTGTCTGTCTGTCTGTCTGTCTGTCTGTCTGTCTGTCTGTCTGTCTGTCTGTCTGTCTGTGTTTCAGAGATGTGGAGACCGAGCAGGGTGTTAAGAGAGTATGGCCTGCTTGCATAAAACACCTTAAGTTTTCCTTCACTTTAAGTCAGTTACTAAAAAAAATGGTGGTGATTTTTCCCCCTCAAATTTAGTGAAAACATTAAGGGTGCCCATGAGGTCCCTAACTGCTTCATTCAGTATGGATATCAATGTAAACAGCATTTATGTAGGTTAATATTGCTTTAATCTGCTCTGTTTACAAAAGGAAAGCATCATCCAGCCAGCTACTTAGCTAAACAATGGAAGTAGTACAATCCATGGCTACAAAGCTAGCAGGCTAGTAAGCTACAGCTACTCTGTAAGCTAGCTGGCTAGTTAGCTATAGCTACTCTGTGAGCTAGCTGGCTAGTTAGCGAACTAGGCCCAGAACTTGGAAGAGTGTAGGTAGTGGATGGTAGAGTGTAGGTAGTGGATGGTAGAGTGTAGGTAGTGGATGGTAGAGTGTAGGTAGTGGATGGTAGAGTGTAGGTAGTGGATGGTAGAGTGTAGGTAGTGGATGGTAGAGTGTAGGTAGTGGATGGTAGAGTGTAGGTAGTGGATGGTAGAGTGTAGGTAGTGGATGGTAGAGTGTAGGTAGTGGATGATAGAGTGTAGGTAGTGGATGGTAGAGTGTAGGTAGTGGATAGTAGAGTGTAGGTAGTGGATGGTAGAGTGTAGGTAGTGGATGGTAGAGTGTAGGTAGTGGATAGTAGAGTGTAGGTAGTGGATGGTAGAGTGTAGGTAGTGGATGGTAGAGTGTAGGTAGTGGATGGTAGAGTGTAGGTAGTGGATGGTAGAGTGTAGGTAGTGGATAGTAGAGTGTAGGTAGTGGATGGTAGAGTGTAGGTAGTGGATGGTAGAGTGTAGGTAGTGGATGGTAGAGTGTAGGTAGTGGATGGTAGAGTGTAGGTAGTGGATAGTAGAGTGTAGGTAGTGGATGGTAGAGTGTAGGTAGTGGATGGTAGAGTGTAGGTAGGTAGCCCCTCTCCCTCTCCAACTTACATATCTGGTTTAGCCCCTCTCTCTCTCCAACTTACATATTTGGTTTAGCCCCTCTCCCTCTCCAACTTGCATATCTGGTTTAGCCCCTCTCTCTCTCGCCAACTTACATATCTGGTTTAGCCCTTCTCCCTCTCCAACTTGCATATCTGGTTTAGCCCCTCTCCCTCTCCAACTTACATATCTGGTTTAGCCCCTCTCTCTCTCCAACTTACATATCTGGTTTAGCCCCCCTCTCTCCCTCTCCAACTTACATATCTGGTTTAGCCCCGCTCTCTCTCCAACTTACATATCTGGTTTAGCCCCTCTCTCTCTCTCCAACTTACATATCTGGTTTAGCCCCTCTCTCTCTCCAACTTACATATCTGGTTTAGCCCCTCTCTCTCTCCAACTTACATATCTGCTTTAGCCCCTCTCCCTCTCCAACTTACATACCTGGTTTAGCCCCTCTCTCTCTCTCCAACTTACATATCTGGTTTAGCCCCTCTCTCTCTCCAACTTAAATATCTGGTTTAGCCCCTCTCTCTCTCTCTACAACTTACATATCTGGTTTAGCCCCTCTCTCCCTCTCCAACTTACATATCTGGTTTAGCCCCTCTCTCTCTCCAACTTACATATCTGGTTTAGCCCCTCTCTCTCTCCAACTTACATATCTGGTTTAGCCCCTCTCTGTCTCCAACTTACATACCTGGTTTAGCCCCTCTCTGTCTCCAACTTACATATCTGGTTTAGCCCCTCTCCCTCTCCAACTTACATATCTGGTTTAGCCCCTCTCTCTCTCTCCAACTTACATATCTGGTTTAGCCCCTCTCTTTCCTCTCCAACTTACATACCTGGTTTAGCCCCTCTCTCTCCAACTTACATATCTGGTTTAGCCCCTCTCTCCAACTTACATATCTGGTTTAGCC
Organism: Salmo salar; assembly: GCF_965601325.2. NCBI lineage: Eukaryota > Metazoa > Chordata > Actinopteri > Salmoniformes > Salmonidae > Salmo > Salmo salar. Next base: position 37,588,114 of record NC_138307.1, on the reverse strand, counting down.
CCTCTCTCTCTCCAACTTACATATCTGGTTTTAGCCCCTCTCCAACTTACATATCTGGTTTAGCCCCTCTCCCTCCCCAACTTACATATCTGGTTTAGCCCCTCTCTCTCTCCAACTTACATATCTGGTTTAGCCCCTCTCTCTCTCTCCAACTTACATATCTGGTTTAGCCCCTCTCTCTCTCCAACTTACATATCTGGTTTAGCCCCTCTCTTTCTCTCTCTCTCTCTCAAACTTACATATCTGGTTTAGCCCCTCTCCCTCTCAAACTTACATATGTGGTTTAGCCCCTCTCTCCCTCTCCAACTTACATATCTGGTTTAGCCCCTATCTCTCTCCAACTTACATATCTGGTTTAGCCCCTCTCTCCCTCTCCAACTTACATATCTGGTTTAGCCCCTCTTTGTCTCCAACTTACATATCTGGTTTAGCCCCTCTCCCTCTCCAACTTACATATCTGGTTTAGCCTCTCTTTGTCTCCAACTTACATATCTGATTTTAGCCCCTCTCCCTATCCAACTTACATATCTGGTTTAGCCCCTCTCCCTCTCCAACTTACATATCTGGTTTAGCCCCTCTCTCTCTCCAACTTACATATCTGGTTTAGCCCCGCTCTCTCTCCAACTTACATATCTAGGTTAAGCCCTCTCTCTCTCTCCAACTTACATATCTGGTTTAGCCCCTCTCTCTCTCCAACTTAAATATCTGGTTTAGCCCCTCTCTCTCTCTCTACAACTTACATATCTGGTTTAGCCCCTCTCTGTCTCCAACTTACATACCTGGTTTAGCCCCTCTCCAACTTACATATCTGGTTTAGCCCCTCTCTCTCTCCAACTTACATATCTGGTTTAGCCCCTCTCTGTCTCCAACTTACATACCTGGTTTAGCCCCTCTCTGTCTCCAACTTACATATCTGGTTTAGCCCCTCTCCCTCTCCAACTTACATATCTGGTTTAGCCCCTCTCCCTCTCCAACTTACATATCTGGTTTAGCCCCTCTCTCCAACTTACATATCTGGTTTAGCCCCTCTCTCTCTCCAACTTACATATCTGGTTTAGCCCCTCTCCAACTTACATATCTGGTTTAGCCCCTCTTTGTCTCCAACTTACATATCTGGTTTAGCCCCTCTCTCCAACTTACATATCTGGTTTAGCCCCTCTCTCTCTCCAACTTACATATCTGGTTTTAGCCCCTCTCCCTATCCAACTTACATATCTGGTTTAGCCCCTCTCTCTCTCCAACTTACATATCTGGTTTTAGCCCATCTCCCTATCCAACTTACATATCTGGTTTAGCCCCTCTCTCTCTCCAACTTACATATCTGGTTTAGCCCCTCTCTCTCTCTCTCTCTCTCTCTCAAACTTACATATCTGGTTTAGCCCCTCTCTCCCTCTCCAACTTACATATCTGGTATAGCCCCTCTCTGTCTCCAACTTACATACCTGGTTTAGCCCCTCTCTCTCTCCAACTTACATATCTGGTTTAGCCCCTCTCTCCCTCTCCAACTTACATATCTGGTTTAGCCCCTCTTTGTCTCCAACTTACATATCTGGTTTAGCCCCTCTCTCTCTCCAACTTACATATCTGGTTTAGCCCCTCTCTCTCTCCAACTTACATACCTGGTTTAGCCCCTCTCTCTCTCTCCAACTTACATATCTGGTTTAGCCCCTCTCTCTCTCCAACTTACATATCTGGTTTAGCCCCTCTCTCTCTCTCTACAACTTACATATCTGGTTTAGCCCCTCTCTGTCTCCAACTTACATACCTGGTTTAGCCCCTCTCTCTCTCCCTCTCCAACTTACATATCTGGTTTAGCCCCTCTCTCTCTCCAACTTACATATCTGGTTTAGCCCCTCTCTGTCTCCAACTTACATACCTGGTTTAGCCCCTCTCTGTCTCCAACTTACATATCTGGTTTAGCCCCTCTCCCTCTCCAACTTACATATCTGGTTTAGCCCCTCTCTCTATCTCCAACTTGCATATCTGGTTTAGCCCCTCTCCCTCTCCAACTTACATATCTGGTTTAGCCCCTCTCTCTATCTCCAACTTGCATATCTGGTTTAGCCCCTCTCTCGCCAACTTACATATCTGGTTTAGCCCCTCTCTCGCCAACTTACATATCTGGTTTAGCCCCTCTCTCCAACTTACATATCTGGTGTAGCCCCTCTCTCCAACTTACATATCTGATTTAGCCCCTCTCTCTCTCCAACTTACATATCTGGTTTTAGCCCCTCTCCCTATCCAACTTACATATCTGGTTTAGCCCCTCTCCCTCTCCAACTTACATATCTGGTTTAGCCCCTCTTTGTCTCCAACTTACATATCTGGTTTTAGCCCCTCTCCCTATCCAACTTACATATCTGGTTTTAGCCCCTCTCCCTCTCCAACTTACATATCTGGTTTAGCCCCTCTCCCTCTCTAACTTACACATCTGGTTTAGCCCCTCTTTGTCTCCAACTTACATATCTGGTTTAGCCCCTCTCCCTCTCCAACTTACATATCTGGTTTAGCCCCTCTCTCTCTCCAACTTACATATCTGGTTTAGCCCCTCTTTCTCTCTCCAACTTACATATCTGGTTTAGCCCCTCTCTCTCTCCAACTTACATATCTGGTTTAACCCCTCTCTCTCTCTCTCTCTCTCAAACTTACATATCTGGTTTAGCCCCTCTCCCTCTCCAACTTACATATCTGGTTTAGCCCCTCTCTCTCTCCAACTTACATATCTGGTTTAGCCCCGCTCTCTCTCCAACTTACATATCTAGGTTAAGCCCCTCTCTCTCTCGAACAACTTACATATCTGGTTTAGCCCCTCTCTCTCTCCAACTTACATATCTGGTTTAGCCCCTCTCTCTCTCTCCAACTTACATATCTGGTTTAGCCCCTCTCTCTCTCCAACTTACATATCTGGTTTAGCCCCTCTCTCTCTCTCTCTCTCTCTCAAACTTACATATCTGGTTTAGCCCCTCTCCCTCTCAAACTTACATATCTGGTTTAGCCCCTCTCCCTCTCCAACTTACATATCTGGTTTAGCCCCTCTCTCTCTCCAACTTACATATCTGGTTTAGCCCCTCTCTCTCTCTCCAACTTACATATCTGGTTTAGCCCCTCTCTCTCTCCAACTTACATATCTGGTTTAGCCCCTCTCTCTCTCTCTCTCTCTCAAACTTACATATCTGGTTTAGCCCCTCTCCCTCTCAAACTTACATATCTGGTTTAGCACCTCTCCCTCTCCAACTTACATATCTGGTTTAGCCCCTCTCTCTCTCCAACTTACATATCTGGTTTAGCCCCGCTCTCTCTCCAACTTACATATCTAGGTTAAGCTCCTCTCTCTCTCGAACAACTTACATATCTGGTTTAGCCCCTCTCTCTCTCCAACTTATATATCTGGTTTAGCCCCTCTCCCTCTCAAACTTACATATCTGGTTTAGCCCCTCTCCCTCTCAAACTTACATATCTGGTTTAGCCCCTCTCCCTCTCAAACTTACATATCTGGTTTAGCCCCTCTCTCCCTCTCCAACTTAAATATCTGGTTTAGCCCCTCTCTGTCTCCAACTTACATACCTGGTTTAGCCCCTCTCTCTCTCCAACTTACATATCTGGTTTAGCCCCTCTCTCCCTCTCCAACTTACATATCTGGTTTAGCCCCTCTTTGTCTCCAACTTACATATCTGGTTTAGCCCCTCTCTCTCTCCAACTTACATACCTGGTTTAGCCCCTCTCTCTCTCTCCAACTTACATATCTGGTTTAGCCCCTCTCTCCCTCTCCAACTTACATATCTGGTTTAGCCCCTCTTTGTCTCCAACTTACATATCTGGTTTAGCCCCTCTCTCTCTCCAACTTACATACCTGGTTTAGCCCCTCTCTCTCTCTCCAACTTACATATCTGGTTTAGCCCCTCTCTCTCTCTCTACAACTTACATATCTGGTTTAGCCCCTCTCTGTCTCCAACTTACATATCTGGTTTAGCCCCTCTCTGTCTCCAACTTACATACCTGGTTTAGCCCCTCTCTGTCTCCAACTTACATATCTGGTTTAGCCCCTCTCCCTCTCCAACTTACATATCTGGTTTAGCCCCTCTCCCTCTCCAACTTACATATCTGGCTTAGCCCCTCTCTCGCCAACTTACATATCTGGTTTAGCCCCTCTCTCCAACTTCCATATCTGGTTTAGCGACTCTCTCTCCAACTTACATATCTGGTTTAGCCCCTCTCTCTCTACAACTTACATATCTGGTTTAGCCCCTCTCTCTCTCCAACTTACATATCTGGTTTAGCCCCTTTCCAACTTACATATCTGGTTTAGCCCCTCTCCAACTTACATATCTGGTTTAGCCCCTCTCTCCAACTTACATATCTGGTTTAGCCCCTCTCTCTCTCCAACTTACATATCTGGTTTAAGCCCCTCTCCCTATCCAACTTACATATCTAGTTTAGCCCCTCTCCCTCTCCAACTTACATATCTGGTTTAGCCCCTCTCTCTCTCCAACTTACATATCTGGTTTAGCCCCGCTCTCTCTCCAACTTACATATCTAGGTTAAGCCCCTCTCTCTCTCGAACAACTTACATATCTGGTTTAGCCCCTCTCTCTCTCCAACTTACATATCTGGTTTAGCCCCTCTCTCTCTCTCCAACATACATATCTGGTTTAGCCCCTCTCTCTCTCCAACTTACATATCTGGTTTAGCCCCTCTCTCTCTCTCTCTCAAACTTACATATCTGGTTTAGCCCCTCTCCCTCTCAAACTTACATATCTGGTTTAGCCCCTCTCTCCCTCTCCAACTTACATATCTGGTTTAGCCCCTCTCTGTCTCCAACTTACATACCTGGTTTAGCCCCTCTCTCTCTCCAACTTACATATCTGGTTTAGCCCCTCTCTCCCTCTCCAACTTACATATCTGGTTTAGCCCCTCTTTGTCTCCAACTTACATATCTGGTTTAGCCCCTCTCTCCAACTTACAGATCTGGTTTAGCCCCTCTCTCTCTCCAACTTACATATCTGGTTTTAGCCCCTCTCCCTATCCAACTTACATATCTGGTTTTAGCCCCTCTCCCTATCCAACTTACATATCTGGTTTAGCCCCTCTCTGTCTCCAACTTACAGATCTGGTTTAGCCCCTCTCTGTCTCCAACTTACATATCTGGTTTTAGCCCCTCTCCCTCTCCAACTTACATATCTGGTTTAGCCCCTCTCCCTCTCCAACTTACATATCTGGTTTAGCCCCTCTCTCTCTCCAACTTACATATCTGCTTTAGCCCCTCTCCCTCTCCAACTTACATATCTGGTTTAGCTCTCTCTCTCTCTCTCCAACTTACATATCTGGTTTAGCCCCTCTCTCTCTCTCTAACTTACATATCTGGTTTAGCCCCTCTCTCTCTCCAACTTACATATCTGGTTTAGCCCCTCTCTTTCCTCTTCAACTTACATACCTGGTTTAGCCCCTCTCTCTCCAACTTACATATCTGGTTTAGCCCCTCTCTCCAAATTACATATCTGGTTTAGCCCCTCTCTCTCTCCAACTTACATATCTGGTTTTAGCCCCTCTCCAACTTACATATCTGGTTTAGCCCCTCTCCCTCCCCAACTTACATATCTGGTTTAGCCCCTCTCTCTCTCCAACTTACATATCTGGTTTAGCCCCTCTCTCTCTCTCCAACTTACATATCTGGTTTAGCCCCTCTCTCTCTCCAACTTACATATCTGGTTTAGCCCCACTCTCTCTCCAACTTACATATCTGGTTTAGCCCCTCTCTCTCTCTCTCTCAAACTTACATATCTGGTTTAGCCCCTCTCCCTCTCAAACTTACATATCTGGTTTAGCCCCTCTCTCCCTCTCCAACTTACATATCTGGTATAGCCCCTCTCTGTCTCCAACTTACATACCTGGTTTAGCCCCTCTCTCTCTCCAACTTACATATCTGGTTTAGCCCCTCTCTCCCTCTCCAACTTACATATCTGGTTTAGCCCCTCTTTGTCTCCAACTTACATATCTGGTTTAGCCCCTCTCTCTCTCCAACTTACATACCTGGTTTAGCCCTCTCTCTCTCCAACTTACATACCTGGTTTTAGCCCCTCTCCCTATCCAACTTACATATCTGGTTTAGCCCCTCTCCCTCTCCAACTTACATATCTGGTTTAGCCCCTCTCCCTCTCTAACTTACACATCTGGTTTAGCCCCTCTTTGTCTCCAACTTACATATCTGGTTTAGCCCCTCTCCCTCTCCAACTTACATATCTGGTTTAGCCCCTCTCTCTCTCCAACTTACATATCTGGTTTAGCCCCTCTTTCTCTCTCCAACTTACATATCTGGTTTAGCCCCTCTCTCTCTCCAACTTACATATCTGGTTTAGCCCCTCTCTCTCTCTCTCTCTCTCAAACTTACATATCTGGTTTAGCCCCTCTCCCTCTCAAACTTACATATCTGGTTTAGCCCCTCTCTCTCTCCAACTTACATATCTGGTTTTAGCCCCTCTCCCTATCCAACTTACATATCTGGTTTTAGCCCCTCTCCCTATCCAACTTACATATCTGGTTTAGCCCCTCTCTGTCTCCAACTTACAGATCTGGTTTAGCCCCTCTCTGTCTCCAACTTACATATCTGGTTTTAGCCCCTCTCCCTCTCCAACTTACATATCTGGTTTAGCCCCTCTCCCTCTCCAACTTACATATCTGGTTTAGCCCCTCTCTCTCTCCAACTTACATATCTGCTTTAGCCCCTCTCCCTCTCCAACTTACATATCTGGTTTAGCTCTCTCTCTCTCTCTCCAACTTACATATCTGGTTTAGCCCCTCTCTCTCTCTCTAACTTACATATCTGGTTTAGCCCCTCTCTCTCTCCAACTTACATATCTGGTTTAGCCCCTCTCTTTCCTCTTCAACTTACATACCTGGTTTAGCCCCTCTCTCTCCAACTTACATATCTGGTTTAGCCCCTCTCTCCAAATTACATATCTGGTTTAGCCCCTCTCTCTCTCCAACTTACATATCTGGTTTTAGCCCCTCTCCAACTTACATATCTGGTTTAGCCCCTCTCCCTCCCCAACTTACATATCTGGTTTAGCCCCTCTCTCTCTCCAACTTACATATCTGGTTTAGCCCCTCTCTCTCTCTCCAACTTACATATCTGGTTTAGCCCCTCTCTCTCTCCAACTTACATATCTGGTTTAGCCCCACTCTCTCTCCAACTTACATATCTGGTTTAGCCCCTCTCTCTCTCTCTCTCAAACTTACATATCTGGTTTAGCCCCTCTCCCTCTCAAACTTACATATCTGGTTTAGCCCCTCTCTCCCTCTCCAACTTACATATCTGGTATAGCCCCTCTCTGTCTCCAACTTACATACCTGGTTTAGCCCCTCTCTCTCTCCAACTTACATATCTGGTTTAGCCCCTCTCTCCCTCTCCAACTTACATATCTGGTTTAGCCCCTCTTTGTCTCCAACTTACATATCTGGTTTAGCCCCTCTCTCTCTCCAACTTACATACCTGGTTTAGCCCTCTCTCTCTCCAACTTACATACCTGGTTTTAGCCCCTCTCCCTATCCAACTTACATATCTGGTTTAGCCCCTCTCCCTCTCCAACTTACATATCTGGTTTAGCCCCTCTCCCTCTCTAACTTACACATCTGGTTTAGCCCCTCTTTGTCTCCAACTTACATATCTGGTTTAGCCCCTCTCCCTCTCCAACTTACATATCTGGTTTAGCCCCTCTCTCTCTCCAACTTACATATCTGGTTTAGCCCCTCTTTCTCTCTCCAACTTACATATCTGGTTTAGCCCCTCTCTCTCTCCAACTTACATATCTGGTTTAGCCCCTCTCTCTCTCTCTCTCTCTCAAACTTACATATCTGGTTTAGCCCCTCTCCCTCTCAAACTTACATATCTGGTTTAGCCCCTCTCCCTCTCCAACTTACATATCTGGTTTAGCCCCTCTCTCTCTCCAACTTACATATCTGGTTTAGCCCCTCTCTCTCTCTCCAACTTACATATCTGGTTTAGCCCCTCTCTCTCTCCAACTTACATATCTGGTTTAGCCCCTCTCTCTCTCTCTCTCTCTCTCAAACTTACATATCTGGTTTATCCCCTCTCCCTCTCCAACTTACATATCTGGTTTAGCCCCTCTCTCTCTCCAACTTACATATCTGGTTTAGCCCCGCTCTCTCTCCAACTTACATATCTAGGTTAAGCCCCTCTCTCTCTCGAACAACTTACATATCTGGTTTAGCCCCTCTCTCTCTCCAACTTATATATCTGGTTTAGCCCCTCTCCCTCTCAAACTTACATATCTGGTTTAGCCCCTCTCCCTCTCAAACTTACATATCTGGTTTAGCCCCTCTCCCTCTCAAACTTACATATCTGGTTTAGCCCCTCTCTCCCTCTCCAACTTAAATATCTGGTTTAGCCCCTCTCTGTCTCCAACTTACATACCTGGTTTAGCCCCTCTCTCTCTCCAACTTACATATCTGGTTTAGCCCCTCTCTCCCTCTCCAACTTACATATCTGGTTTAGCCCCTCTTTGTCTCCAACTTACATATCTGGTTTAGCCCCTCTCTCTCTCCAACTTACATACCTGGTTTAGCCCCTCTCTCTCTCTCCAACTTACATATCTGGTTTAGCCCCTCTCTCTCTCTCTCCAACTTACATATCTGGTTTAGCCCCTCTCTCTCTCTCTACAACTTACATATCTGGTTTAGCCCCTCTCTGTCTCCAACTTACATACCTGGTTTAGCCCCTCTCTCCCTCTCCAACTTACATATCTGGTTTAGCCCCTCTCTCCCTCTCCAACTTACATATCTGGTTTAGCCCCTCTCTCTCTCCAACTTACATATCTGGTTTAGCCCCTCTCTGTCTCCAACTTACATACCTGGTTTAGCCCCTCTCCCTCTCCAACTTACATATCTGGTTTAGCCCCTCTCCCTCTCCAACTTACATATCTGGTTTAGCCCCTCTCTCGCCAACTTACATATCTGGTTTAGCCCCTCTCTCCAACTTCCATATCTGGTTTAGCGACTCTCTCTCCAACTTACATATCTGGTTTAGCCCCTCTCTCTCTCCAACTTACATATCTGGTTTAGCCCCTCTCTCTCTCCAACTTACATATCTGGTTTAGCCCCTCTCCAACTTACATATCTGGTTTAGCCCCTCTCCAACTTACATATCTGGTTTAGCCCCTCTCTCCAACTTACATATCTGGTTTAGCCCCTCTCTCTCTCCAACTTACATATCTGGTTTTAGCCCCTCTCCCTATCCAACTTACATATCTAGTTTAGCCCCTCTCCCTCTCCAACTTACATATCTGGTTTAGCCCCTCTCTCTCTCCAACTTACATATCTGGTTTAGCCCGGCTCTCTCTCCAACTTACATATCTAGGTTAAGCCCCTCTCTCTCTCGAACAACTTACATATCTGGTTTAGCCCCTCTCTCTCTCCAACTTACATATCTGGTTTAGCCCCTCTCTCTCTCTCCAACTTACATATCTGGTTTAGCCCCTCTCTCCCTCTCCAACTTACATATCTGGTTTAGCCCCTCTTTGTCTCCAACTTACATATCTGGTTTAGCCCCTCTCTCCAACTTACAGATCTGGTTTAGCCCCTCTCTCTCTCCAACTTACATATCTGGTTTTAGCCCCTCTCCCTATCCAACTTACATATCTGGTTTAGCCCCTCTCTCCAACTTACAGATCTGGTTTAGCCCCTCTCTGTCTCCAACTTACATATCTGGTTTTAGCCCCTCTCCCTATCCAACTTACAAATCTGGTTTAGCCCCTCTCCCTCTCCAACTTACATATCTGGTTTAGCCACTCTCTCTCTCCAACTTACATATCTGCTTTAGCCCCTCTCCCTCTCCAACTTACATATCTGGTTTAGCTCTCTCTCTCTCTCTCTCCAACTTACATATCTGGTTTAGCCCCTCTCTCTCTCTCTAACTTACATATCTGGTTTAGCCCCTCTCTCTCTCCAACTTACATATCTGGTTTAGCCCCTCTCTTTCCTCTTCAACTTACATACCTGGTTTAGCCCCTCTCTCTCTGACTTACATATCTGGTTTAGCCCCTCTCTCCAAATTACATATCTGGTTTAGCCCCTCTCTCTCTCCAACTTACATATCTGGTTTTAGCCCCTCCCTAACTTACATATCTGGTTTAGCCCCTCTCCCTCCCCAACTTACATATCTGGTTTAGCCCCTCTCTCTCTCCAACTTACATATCTGGTTTAGCCCCTCTCTCTCTCTCCAACTTACATATCTGGTTTAGCCCCTCTCTCTCTCCAACTTACATATCTGGTTTAGCCCCACTCTCTCTCCAACTTACATATCTGGTTTAGCCCCTCTCTCTCTCTCTCTCAAACTTACATATCTGGTTTAGCCCCTCTCCCTCTCAAACTTACATATCTGGTTTAGCCCCTCTCTCCCTCTCCAACTTACATATCTGGTATAGCCCCTCTCTGTCTCCAACTTACATACCTGGTTTAGCCCCTCTCTCTCTCCAACTTACATATCTGGTATAGCCCCTCTCTGTCTCCAACATACATACCTGGTTTAGCCCCTCTCTGTCTCCAACTTACATATCTGGTTTAGCCCCTCTCCCTCTCCAACTTACATATCTGGTTTAGCCCCTCTCTCTATCTCCAACTTGCATATCTGGTTTAGCCCCTCTCCCTCTCCAACTTACATATCTGGTTTAGCCCCTCTCCCTCTCCAACTTACATATCTGGTTTAGCCCCTCTCCCTCTCTAACTTACACATCTGGTTTAGCCCCTCTTTGTCTCCAACTTACATATCTGGTTTAGCCCCTCTCCCTCTCCAACTTACATATCTGGTTTAGCCCCTCTCTCTCTCCAACTTACATATCTGGTTTAGCCCCTCTTTCTCTCTCCAACTTACATATCTGGTTTAGCCCCTCTCTCTCTCCAACTTACATATCTGGTTTAGCCCCTCTCTCTCTCTCTCTCTCTCAAACTTACATATCTGGTTTAGCCCCTTTCCCTCTCAAACTTACATATCTGGTTTAGCCCCTCTCCCTCTCCAACTTACATATCTGGTTTAGCCCCTCTCTCTCTCCAACTTACATATCTGGTTTAGCCCCTCTCTCTCTCTCCAACTTACATATCTGGTTTAGCCCCTCTCTCTCTCCAACTTACATATCTGGTTTAGCCCCTCTCTCTCTCTCTCTCTCTCAAACTTACATATCTGGTTTATCCCCTCTCCCTCTCCAACTTACATATCTGGTTTAGCCCCTCTCTCTCTCCAACTTACATATCTGGTTTAGCCCCGCTCTCTCTCCAACTTACATATCTAGGTTAAGCCCCTCTCTCTCTCGAACAACTTACATATCTGGTTTAGCCCCTCTCTCTCTCCAACTTATATATCTGGTTTAGCCCCTCTCCCTCTCAAACTTACATATCTGGTTTAGCCCCTCTCCCTCTCAAACTTACATATCTGGTTTAGCCCCTCTCCCTCTCAAACTTACATATCTGGTTTAGCCCCTCTCTCCCTCTCCAACTTAAATATCTGGTTTAGCCCCTCTCTGTCTCCAACTTACATACCTGGTTTAGCCCCTCTCTCTCTCCAACTTACATATCTGGTTTAGCCCCTCTCTCCCTCTCCAACTTACATATCTGGTTTAGCCCCTCTTTGTCTCCAACTTACATATCTGGTTTAGCCCCTCTCTCTCTCCAACTTACATACCTGGTTTAGCCCCTCTCTCTCTCTCCAACTTACATATCTGGTTTAGCCCCTCTCTCTCTCTCTCCAACTTACATATCTGGTTTAGCCCCTCTCTCTCTCTCTACAACTTACATATCTGGTTTAGCCCCTCTCTGTCTCCAACTTACATACCTGGTTTAGCCCCTCTCTCCCTCTCCAACTTACATATCTGGTTTAGCCCCTCTCTCCCTCTCCAACTTACATATCTGGTTTAGCCCCTCTCTCTCTCCAACTTACATATCTGGTTTAGCCCCTCTCTGTCTCCAACTTACATACCTGGTTTAGCCCCTCTCCCTCTCCAACTTACATATCTGGTTTAGCCCCTCTCCCTCTCCAACTTACATATCTGGTTTAGCCCCTCTCTCGCCAACTTACATATCTGGTTTAGCCCCTCTCTCCAACTTCCATATCTGGTTTAGCGACTCTCTCTCCAACTTACATATCTGGTTTAGCCCCTCTCTCTCTCCAACTTACATATCTGGTTTAGCCCCTCTCTCTCTCCAACTTACATATCTGGTTTAGCCCCTCTCCAACTTACATATCTGGTTTAGCCCCTCTCCAACTTACATATCTGGTTTAGCCCCTCTCTCCAACTTACATATCTGGTTTAGCCCCTCTCTCTCTCCAACTTACATATCTGGTTTTAGCCCCTCTCCCTATCCAACTTACATATCTAGTTTAGCCCCTCTCCCTCTCCAACTTACATATCTGGTTTAGCCCCTCTCTCTCTCCAACTTACATATCTGGTTTAGCCCCGCTCTCTCTCCAACTTACATATCTAGGTTAAGCCCCTCTCTCTCTCGAACAACTTACATATCTGGTTTAGCCCCTCTCTCTCTCCAACTTACATATCTGGTTTAGCCCCTCTCTCTCTCTCCAACTTACATATCTGGTTTAGCCCCTCTCTCCCTCTCCAACTTACATATCTGGTTTAGCCCCTCTTTGTCTCCAACTTACATATCTGGTTTAGCCCCTCTCTCCAACTTACAGATCTGGTTTAGCCCCTCTCTCTCTCCAACTTACATATCTGGTTTTAGCCCCTCTCCCTATCCAACTTACATATCTGGTTTAGCCCCTCTCTCCAACTTACAGATCTGGTTTAGCCCCTCTCTGTCTCCAACTTACATATCTGGTTTTAGCCCCTCTCCCTATCCAACTTACAAATCTGGTTTAGCCCCTCTCCCTCTCCAACTTACATATCTGGTTTAGCCCCTCTCTCTCTCCAACTTACATATCTGCTTTAGCCCCTCTCCCTCTCCAACTTACATATCTGGTTTAGCTCTCTCTCTCTCTCTCCAACTTACATATCTGGTTTAGCCCCTGTCTCTCTCTCTAACTTACATATCTGGTTTAGCCCCTCTCTCTCTCCAACTTACATATCTGGTTTAGCCCCTCTCTTTCCTCTTCAACTTACATACCTGGTTTAGCCCCTCTCTCTCCAACTTACATATCTGGTTTAGCCCCTCTCTCCAAATTACATATCTGGTTTAGCCCCTCTCTCTCTCCAACTTACATATCTGGTTTTAGCCCCTCTCCAACTTACATATCTGGTTTAGCCCCTCTCCCTCCCCAACTTACATATCTGGTTTAGCCCCTCTCTCTCTCCAACTTACATATCTGGTTTAGCCCCTCTCTCTCTCTCCAACTTACATATCTGGTTTAGCCCCTCTCTCTCTCCAACTTACATATCTGGTTTAGCCCCACTCTCTCTCCAACTTACATATCTGGTTTAGCCCCTCTCTCTCTCTCTCTCAAACTTACATATCTGGTTTAGCCCCTCTCCCTCTCAAACTTACATATCTGGTTTAGCCCCTCTCTCCCTCTCCAACTTACATATCTGGTATAGCCCCTCTCTGTCTCCAACTTACATACCTGGTTTAGCCCCTCTCTCTCTCCAACTTACATATCTGGTTTAGCCCCTCTCTGTCTCCAACTTACATACCTGGTTTAGCCCCTCTCTGTCTCCAACTTACATATCTGGTTTAGCCCCTCTCCCTCTCCAACTTACATATCTGGTTTAGCCCCTCTCTCTATCTCCAACTTGCATATCTGGTTTAGCCCCTCTCCCTCTCCAACTTACATATCTGGTTTAGCCCCTCTCTCTATCTCCAACTTGCATATCTGGTTTAGCCCCTCTCTCGCCAACTTACATATCTGGTTTAGCCCCTCTCTCCAACTTACATACCTGGTTTAGCCCCTCTCTCTCCAACTTACATATCTGGTGTAGCCCCTCTCTCCAACTTACATATCTGATTTAGCCCCTCTCTCTCTCCAACTTACATATCTGGTTTAGCCCCTCTTTGTCTCCAACTTACATATCTGGTTTTAGCCCCTCTCCCTATCCAACTTACATATCTGGTTTAGCCCCTCTCCCTCTCCAACTTACATATCTGGTTTAGCCCCTCTTTGTCTCCAACTTACATATCTGGTTTTAGCCCCTCTCCCTATCCAACTTACATATCTGGTTTAGCCCCTCTCCCTCTCCAACTTACATATCTGGTTTAGCCCCTCTCCCTCTCCAACTTACACATCTGGTTTAGCCCCTCTTTGTCTCCAACTTACATATCTGGTTTAGCCCCTCTCCCTCTCCAACTTACATATCTGGTTTAGCCCCTCTCTCTCTCCAACTTACATATCTGGTTTAGCCCCTCTTTCTCTCTCCAACTTACATATCTGGTTTAGCCCCTCTCTCTCTCCAACTTACATATCTGGTTTAGCCCCTCTCTCTCTCTCTCTCTCTCAAACTTACATATCTGGTTTAGCCCCTCTCCCTCTCAAACTTACATATCTGGTTTAGCCCCTCTCCCTCTCCAACTTACATATCCCGTTTAGCCCCTCTCTCTCTCCAACTTACATATCTGGTTTAGCCCCGCTCTCTCTCCAACTTACATATCTAGGTTAAGCCCCTCTCTCTCTCGAACAACTTACATATCTGGTTTAGCCCCTCTCTCTCGAACAACTTACATATCTGGTTTAGCCCCTCTCTCTCTCTCCAACTTACATATCTGGTTTAGCCCCTCTCTCTCTCCAACTTACATATCTGGTTTAGCCCCTCTCTCTCTCTCTCTCTCTCTCTCAAACTTACATATCTGGTTTCGCCCCTCTCCCTCTCAAACTTACATATCTGGTTTAGCGCCTCTCCCTCTCCAACTTACATATCTGGTTTAGCCCCTCTCTCTCTCCAACTTACATATCTGGTTTAGCCCCTCTCTCTCTCCAACTTACATATCTGGTTTAGCCCCTCTCTCTCTCTCCAACTTACATATCTGGTTTAGCCCCTCTCTCTCTCCAACTTACATATCTGGTTTAGCCCCTCTCTCTCTCCAACTTACATATCTGGTTTAGCCCCTCTCTCTCTCTCTCTCTCTCAAACTTACATATCTGGTTTAGCCCCTCTCCCTCTCCAACTTACATATCTGGTTTAGCCCCTCTCTCTCTCCAACTTACATATCTGGTTTAGCCCCGCTCTCTCTCCAACTTACATATCTAGGTTAAGCCCCTCTCTCTCTCGAACAACTTACATATCTGGTTTAGCCCCTCTCTCTCTCCAACTTATATATCTGGTTTAGCCCCTCTCCCTCTCAAACTTACATATCTGGTTTAGCCCCTCTCCCTCTCAAACTTACATATCTGGTTTAGCCCCTCTCTCCCTCTCCAACTTAAATATCTGGTTTAGCCCCTCTCTGTCTCCAACTTACATACCTGGTTTAGCCCCTCTCTCTCTCCAACTTACATATCTGGTTTAGCCCCTCTCTCCCTCTCCAACTTACATATCTGGTTTAGCCCCTCTTTGTCTCCAACTTACATATCTGGTTTAGCCCCTCTCTCTCTCCAACTTACATAGCTGGTTTAGCCCCTCTCTCTCTCTCCAACTTACATATCTGGTTTAGCCCCTCTCTCCCTCTCCAACTTACATATCTGGTTTAGCCCCTCTTTGTCTCCAACTTACATATCTGGTTTAGCCCCTCTCTCTTTCCAACTTACATACCTGGTTTAGCCCCTCTCTCTCTCTCCAACTTACATATCTGGTTTAGCCCCTCTCTCTCTCTCTACAACTTACATATCTGGTTTAGCCCCTCTCTGTCTCCAACTTACATACCTGGTTTAGCCCCTCTCTCCCTCTCCAACTTACATATCTGGTTTAGCCCCTCTCTCTCTCCAACTTACATATCTGGTTTAGCCCCTCTCTGTCTCCAACTTACATACCTGGTTTAGCCCATCTCTGTCTCCAACTTACATATCTGGTTTAGCCCCTCTCCCTCTCCAACTTACATATCTGGTTTAGCCCCTCTCCCTCTCCAACTTACATATCTGGTTTAGCCCCTCTCTCGCCAACTTACATATCTGGTTTAGCCCCTCTCTCGAACTTCCATATCTGGTTTAGCCCCTCTCTCTCTCCAACTTACATATCTGGTTTAGCCCCGCTCTCTCTCCAACTTACATATCTGGTTTAGCCCCGCTCTCTCTCCAACTTACATATCTAGGTTAAGCTCCTCTCTCTCTCGAACAACTTACATATCTGGTTTAGCCCCTCTCTCTCTCCAACTTATATATCTGGTTTAGCCCCTCTCCCTCTCAAACTTACATATCTGGTTTAGCCCCTCTCCCTCTCAAACTTACATATCTGGTTTAGCCCCTCTCTCTCTCTCTCTCTCTCAAACTTACATATCTGGTTTAGCCCCTCTCCCTCTCAAACTTACATATCTGGTTTAGCACCTCTCCCTCTCCAACTTACATATCTGGTTTAGCCCCTCTCTCTCTCCAACTTACATATCTGGTTTAGCCCCGCTCTCTCTCCAACTTACATATCTAGGTTAAGCTCCTCTCTCTCTCGAACAACTTACATATCTGGTTTAGCCCCTCTCTCTCTCCAACTTATATATCTGGTTTAGCCCCTCTCCCTCTCAAACTTACATATCTGGTTTAGCCCCTCTCCCTCTCAAACTTACATATCTGGTTTAGCCCCTCTCCCTCTCAAACTTACATATCTGGTTTAGCCCCTCTCTCCCTCTCCAACTTAAATATCTGGTTTAGCCCCTCTCTGTCTCCAACTTACATACCTGGTTTAGCCCCTCTCTCTCTCCAACTTACATATCTGGTTTAGCCCCTCTCTCCCTCTCCAACTTACATATCTGGTTTAGCCCCTCTTTGTCTCCAACTTACATATCTGGTTTAGCCCCTCTCTCTCTCCAACTTACATACCTGGTTTAGCCCCTCTCTCTCTCTCCAACTTACATATCTGGTTTAGCCCCTCTCTCCCTCTCCAACTTACATATCTGGTTTAGCCCCTCTTTGTCTCCAACTTACATATCTGGTTTAGCCCCTCTCTCTCTCCAACTTACATACCTGGTTTAGCCCCTCTCTCTCTCTCCAACTTACATATCTGGTTTAGCCCCTCTCTCTCTCTCTACAACTTACATATCTGGTTTAGCCCCTCTCTGTCTCCAACTTACATACCTGGTTTAGCCCCTCTCTCCCTCTCCAACTTACATATCTGGTTTAGCCCCTCTCTCTCTCCAACTTACATATCTGGTTTAGCCCCTCTCTGTCTCCAACTTACATACCTGGTTTAGCCCCTCTCTGTCTCCAACTTACATATCTGGTTTAGCCCCTCTCCCTCTCCAACTTACATATCTGGTTTAGCCCCTCTCCCTCTCCAACTTACATATCTGGCTTAGCCCCTCTCTCGCCAACTTACATATCTGGTTTAGCCCCTCTCTCCAACTTCCATATCTGGTTTAGCGACTCTCTCTCCAACTTACATATCTGGTTTAGCCCCTCTCTCTCTACAACTTACATATCTGGTTTAGCCCCTCTCTCTCTCCAACTTACATATCTGGTTTAGCCCCTTTCCAACTTACATATCTGGTTTAGCCCCTCTCCAACTTACATATCTGGTTTAGCCCCTCTCTCCAACTTACATATCTGGTTTAGCCCCTCTCTCTCTCCAACTTACATATCTGGTTTTAGCCCCTCTCCCTATCCAACTTACATATCTAGTTTAGCCCCTCTCCCTCTCCAACTTACATATCTGGTTTAGCCCCTCTCTCTCTCCAACTTACATATCTGGTTTAGCCCCGCTCTCTCTCCAACTTACATATCTAGGTTAAGCCCCTCTCTCTCTCGAACAACTTACATATCTGGTTTAGCCCCTCTCTCTCTCCAACTTACATATCTGGTTTAGCCCCTCTCTCTCTCTCCAACATACATATCTGGTTTAGCCCCTCTCTCTCTCCAACTTACATATCTGGTTTAGCCCCTCTCTCTCTCTCTCTCAAACTTACATATCTGGTTTAGCCCCTCTCCCTCTCAAACTTACATATCTGGTTTAGCCCCTCTCTCCCTCTCCAACTTACATATCTGGTTTAGCCCCTCTCTGTCTCCAACTTACATACCTGGTTTAGCCCCTCTCTCTCTCCAACTTACATATCTGGTTTAGCCCCTCTCTCCCTCTCCAACTTACATATCTGGTTTAGCCCCTCTTTGTCTCCAACTTACATATCTGGTTTAGCCCCTCTCTCCAACTTACAGATCTGGTTTAGCCCCTCTCTCTCTCCAACTTACATATCTGGTTTTAGCCCCTCTCCCTATCCAACTTACATATCTGGTTTTAGCCCCTCTCCCTATCCAACTTACATATCTGGTTTAGCCCCTCTCTGTCTCCAACTTACAGATCTGGTTTAGCCCCTCTCTGTCTCCAACTTACATATCTGGTTTTAGCCCCTCTCCCTCTCCAACTTACATATCTGGTTTAGCCCCTCTCCCTCTCCAACTTACATATCTGGTTTAGCCCCTCTCTCTCTCCAACTTACATATCTGCTTTAGCCCCTCTCCCTCTCCAACTTACATATCTGGTTTAGCTCTCTCTCTCTCTCTCCAACTTACATATCTGGTTTAGCCCCTCTCTCTCTCTCTAACTTACATATCTGGTTTAGCCCCTCTCTCTCTCCAACTTACATATCTGGTTTAGCCCCTCTCTTTCCTCTTCAACTTACATACCTGGTTTAGCCCCTCTCTCTCCAACTTACATATCTGGTTTAGCCCCTCTCTCCAAATTACATATCTGGTTTAGCCCCTCTCTCTCTCCAACTTACATATCTGGTTTTAGCCCCTCTCCAACTTACATATCTGGTTTAGCCCCTCTCCCTCCCCAACTTACATATCTGGTTTAGCCCCTCTCTCTCTCCAACTTACATATCTGGTTTAGCCCCTCTCTCTCTCTCCAACTTACATATCTGGTTTAGCCCCTCTCTCTCTCCAACTTACATATCTGGTTTAGCCCCACTCTCTCTCCAACTTACATATCTGGTTTAGCCCCTCTCTCTCTCTCTCTCAAACTTACATATCTGGTTTAGCCCCTCTCCCTCTCAAACTTACATATCTGGTTTAGCCCCTCTCTCCCTCTCCAACTTACATATCTGGTATAGCCCCTCTCTGTCTCCAACTTACATACCTGGTTTAGCCCCTCTCTCTCTCCAACTTACATATCTGGTTTAGCCCCTCTCTCCCTCTCCAACTTACATATCTGGTTTAGCCCCTCTTTGTCTCCAACTTACATATCTGGTTTAGCCCCTCTCTCTCTCCAACTTACATACCTGGTTTAGCCCTCTCTCTCTCCAACTTACATACCTGGTTTTAGCCCCTCTCCCTATCCAACTTACATATCTGGTTTAGCCCCTCTCCCTCTCCAACTTACATATCTGGTTTAGCCCCTCTCCCTCTCTAACTTACACATCTGGTTTAGCCCCTCTTTGTCTCCAACTTACATATCTGGTTTAGCCCCTCTCCCTCTCCAACTTACATATCTGGTTTAGCCCCTCTCTCTCTCCAACTTACATATCTGGTTTAGCCCCTCTTTCTCTCTCCAACTTACATATCTGGTTTAGCCCCTCTCTCTCTCCAACTTACATATCTGGTTTAGCCCCTCTCTCTCTCTCTCTCTCTCAAACTTACATATCTGGTTTAGCCCCTCTCCCTCTCAAACTTACATATCTGGTTTAGCCCCTCTCCCTCTCCAACTTACATATCTGGTTTAGCCCCTCTCTCTCTCCAACTTATATATCTGGTTTAGCCCCTCTCCCTCTCAAACTTACATATCTGGTTTAGCCCCTCTCCCTCTCAAACTTACATATCTGGTTTAGCCCCTCTCTCCCTCTCCAACTTAAATATCTGGTTTAGCCCCTCTCTGTCTCCAACTTACATACCTGGTTTAGCCCCTCTCTCTCTCCAACTTACATATCTGGTTTAGCCCCTCTCTCCCTCTCCAACTTACATATCTGGTTTAGCCCCTCTTTGTCTCCAACTTACATATCTGGTTTAGCCCCTCTCTCTCTCCAACTTACATAGCTGGTTTAGCCCCTCTCTCTCTCTCCAACTTACATATCTGGTTTAGCCCCTCTCTCCCTCTCCAACTTACATATCTGGTTTAGCCAATTTTGTCTCCAACTTACATATCTGGTTTAGCCCCTCTCTCTTTCCAACTTACATACCTGGTTTAGCCCCTCTCTCTCTCTCCAACTTACATATCTGGTTTAGCCCCTCTCTCTCTCTCTACAACTTACATATCTGGTTTAGCCCCTCTCTGTCTCCAACTTACATACCTGGTTTAGCCCCTCTCTCCCTCTCCAACTTACATATCTGGTTTAGCCCCTCTCTCTCTCCAACTTACATATCTGGTTTAGCCCCTCTCTGTCTCCAACTTACATACCTGGTTTAGCCCATCTCTGTCTCCAACTTACATATCTGGTTTAGCCCCTCTCCCTCTCCAACTTACATATCTGGTTTAGCCCCTCTCCCTCTCCAACTTACATATCTGGTTTAGCCCCTCTCTCGCCAACTTACATATCTGGTTTAGCCCCTCTCTCGAACTTCCATATCTGGTTTAGCCCCTCTCTCTCTCCAACTTACATATCTGGTTTAGCCCCGCTCTCTCTCCAACTTACATATCTGGTTTAGCCCCGCTCTCTCTCCAACTTACATATCTAGGTTAAGCTCCTCTCTCTCTCGAACAACTTACATATCTGGTTTAGCCCCTCTCTCTCTCCAACTTATATATCTGGTTTAGCCCCTCTCCCTCTCAAACTTACATATCTGGTTTAGCCCCTCTCCCTCTCAAACTTACATATCTGGTTTAGCCCCTCTCTCTCTCTCTCTCTCTCAAACTTACATATCTGGTTTAGCCCCTCTCCCTCTCAAACTTACATATCTGTTTTAGCACCTCTCCCTCTCCAACTTACATATCTGGTTTAGCCCCTCTCTCTCTCCAACTTACATATCTGGTTTAGCCCCGCTCTCTCTCCAACTTACATATCTAGGTTAAGCTCCTCTCTCTCTCGAACAACTTACATATCTGGTTTAGCCCCTCTCTCTCTCCAACTTATATATCTGGTTTAGCCCCTCTCCCTCTCAAACTTACATATCTGGTTTAGCCCCTCTCCCTCTCAAACTTACATATCTGGTTTAGCCCCTCTCCCTCTCAAACTTACATATCTGGTTTAGCCCCTCTCTCCCTCTCCAACTTAAATATCTGGTTTAGCCCCTCTCTGTCTCCAACTTACATACCTGGTTTAGCCCCTCTCTCTCTCCAACTTACATATCTGGTTTAGCCCCTCTCTCCCTCTCCAACTTACATATCTGGTTTAGCCCCTCTTTGTCTCCAACTTACATATCTGGTTTAGCCCCTCTCTCTCTCCAACTTACATACCTGGTTTAGCCCCTCTCTCTCTCTCCAACTTACATATCTGGTTTAGCCCCTCTCTCCCTCTCCAACTTACATATCTGGTTTAGCCCCTCTTTGTCTCCAACTTACATATCTGGTTTAGCCCCTCTCTCTCTCCAACTTACATACCTGGTTTAGCCCCTCTCTCTCTCTCCAACTTACATATCTGGTTTAGCCCCTCTCTCTCTCTCTACAACTTACATATCTGGTTTAGCCCCTCTCTGTCTCCAACTTACATACCTGGTTTAGCCCCTCTCTCCCTCTCCAACTTACATATCTGGTTTAGCCCCTCTCTCTCTCCAACTTACATATCTGGTTTAGCCCCTCTCTGTCTCCAACTTACATACCTGGTTTAGCCCCTCTCTGTCTCCAACTTACATATCTGGTTTAGCCCCTCTCCCTCTCCAACTTACATATCTGGTTTAGCCCCTCTCCCTCTCCAACTTACATATCTGGCTTAGCCCCTCTCTCGCCAACTTACATATCTGGTTTAGCCCCTCTCTCCAACTTCCATATCTGGTTTAGCGACTCTCTCTCCAACTTACATATCTGGTTTAGCCCCTCTCTCTCTACAACTTACATATCTGGTTTAGCCCCTCTCTCTCTCCAACTTACATATCTGGTTTAGCCCCTTTCCAACTTACATATCTGGTTTAGCCCCTCTCCAACTTACATATCTGGTTTAGCCCCTCTCTCCAACTTACATATCTGGTTTAGCCCCTCTCTCTCTCCAACTTACATATCTGGTTTTAGCCCCTCTCCCTATCCAACTTACATATCTAGTTTAGCCCCTCTCCCTCTCCAACTTACATATCTGGTTTAGCCCCTCTCTCTCTCCAACTTACATATCTGGTTTAGCCCCGCTCTCTCTCCAACTTACATATCTAGGTTAAGCCCCTCTCTCTCTCGAACAACTTACATATCTGGTTTAGCCCCTCTCTCTCTCCAACATACATATCTGGTTTAGCCCCTCTCTCTCTCTCCAACATACATATCTGGTTTAGCCCCTCTCTCTCTCCAACTTACATATCTGGTTTAGCCCCTCTCTCTCTCTCTCTCAAACTTACATATCTGGTTTAGCCCCTCTCCCTCTCAAACTTACATATCTGGTTTAGCCCCTCTCTCCCTCTCCAACTTACATATCTGGTTTAGCCCCTCTCTGTCTCCAACTTACATACCTGGTTTAGCCCCTCTCTCTCTCCAACTTACATATCTGGTTTAGCCCCTCTCTCCCTCTCCAACTTACATATCTGGTTTAGCCCCTCTTTGTCTCCAACTTACATATCTGGTTTAGCCCCTCTCTCCAACTTACAGATCTGGTTTAGCCCCTCTCTCTCTCCAACTTACATATCTGGTTTTAGCCCCTCTCCCTATCCAACTTACATATCTGGTTTTAGCCCCTCTCCCTATCCAACTTACATATCTGGTTTAGCCCCTCTCTGTCTCCAACTTACAGATCTGGTTTAGCCCCTCTCTGTCTCCAACTTACATATCTGGTTTTAGCCCCTCTCCCTCTCCAACTTACATATCTGGTTTAGCCCCTCTCCCTCTCCAACTTACATATCTGGTTTAGCCCCTCTCTCTCTCCAACTTACATATCTGCTTTAGCCCCTCTCCCTCTCCAACTTACATATCTGGTTTAGCTCTCTCTCTCTCTCTCCAACTTACATATCTGGTTTAGCCCCTCTCTCTCTCTCTAACTTACATATCTGGTTTAGCCCCTCTCTCTCTCCAACTTACATATCTGGTTTAGCCCCTCTCTTTCCTCTTCAACTTACATACCTGGTTTAGCCCCTCTCTCTCCAACTTACATATCTGGTTTAGCCCCTCTCTCCAAATTACATATCTGGTTTAGCCCCTCTCTCTCTCCAACTTACATATCTGGTTTTAGCCCCTCTCCAACTTACATATCTGGTTTAGCCCCTCTCCCTCCCCAACTTACATATCTGGTTTAGCCCCTCTCTCTCTCCAACTTACATATCTGGTTTAGCCCCTCTCTCTCTCTCCAACTTACATATCTGGTTTAGCCCCTCTCTCTCTCCAACTTACATATCTGGTTTAGCCCCACTCTCTCTCCAACTTACATATCTGGTTTAGCCCCTCTCTCTCTCTCTCTCAAACTTACATATCTGGTTTAGCCCCTCTCCCTCTCAAACTTACATATCTGGTTTAGCCCCTCTCTCCCTCTCCAACTTACATATCTGGTATAGCCCCTCTCTGTCTCCAACTTACATACCTGGTTTAGCCCCTCTCTCTCTCCAACTTACATATCTGGTTTAGCCCCTCTCTCCCTCTCCAACTTACATATCTGGTTTAGCCCCTCTTTGTCTCCAACTTACATATCTGGTTTAGCCCCTCTCTCTCTCCAACTTACATACCTGGTTTAGCCCTCTCTCTCTCCAACTTACATACCTGGTTTTAGCCCCTCTCCCTATCCAACTTACATATCTGGTTTAGCCCCTCTCCCTCTCCAACTTACATATCTGGTTTAGCCCCTCTCCCTCTCTAACTTACACATCTGGCTTAGCCCCTCTTTGTCTCCAACTTACATATCTGGTTTAGCCCCTCTCCCTCTCCAACTTACATATCTGGTTTAGCCCCTCTCTCTCTCCAACTTACATATCTGGTTTAGCCCCTCTTTCTCTCTCCAACTTACATATCTGGTTTAGCCCCTCTCTCTCTCCAACTTACATATCTGGTTTAGCCCCTCTCTCTCTCTCTCTCTCTCAAACTTACATATCTGGTTTAGCCCCTCTCCCTCTCAAACTTACATATCTGGTTTAGCCCCTCTCCCTCTCCAACTTACATATCTGGTTTAGCCCCTCTCTCTCTCCAACTTACATATCTGGTTTAGCCCCTCTCTCTCTCTCCAACTTACATATCTGGTTTAGCCCCTCTCTCTCTCCAACTTACATATCTGGTTTAGCCCCTCTCTCTCTCTCTCTCTCTCTCTCAAACTTACATATCTGGTTAAGCCCCTCTCCCTCTCAAACTTACATATCTGGTTTATCCCCTCTCCCTCTCCAACTTACATATCTGGTTTAGCCCCTCTCTCTCTCCAACTTACATATCTGGTTTAGCCCCGCTCTCTCTCCAACTTACATATCTAGGTTAAGCCCCTCTCTCTCTCGAACAACTTACATATCTGGTTTAGCCCCTCTCTCTCTCCAACTTATATATCTGGTTTAGCCCCTCTCCCTCTCAAACTTACATATCTGGTTTAGCCCCTCTCCCTCTCAAACTTACATATCTGGTTTAGCCCCTCTCCCTCTCAAACTTACATATCTGGTTTAGCCCCTCTCTCCCTCTCCAACTTAAATATCTGGTTTAGCCCCTCTCTGTCTCCAACTTACATACCTGGTTTAGCCCCTCTCTCTCTCCAACTTACATATCTGGTTTAGCCCCTCTCTCCCTCTCCAACTTACATATCTGGTTTAGCCCCTCTTTGTCTCCAACTTACATATCTGGTTTAGCCCCTCTCTCTCTCCAACTTACATACCTGGTTTAGCCCCTCTCTCTCTCTCCAACTTACATATCTGGTTTAGCCCCTCTCTCCCTCTCCAACTTACATATCTGGTTTAGCCCCTCTTTGTCTCCAACTTACATATCTGGTTTAGCCCCTCTCTCTCTCCAACTTACATACCTGGTTTAGCCCCTCTCTCTCTCTCCAACTTACATATCTGGTTTAGCCCCTCTCTCCCTCTCCAACTTACATATCTGGTTTAGCCCCTCTTTGTCTCCAACTTACATATCTGGTTTAGCCCCTCTCTCTCTCCAACTTACATACCTGGTTTAGCCCCTCTCTCTCTCTCCAACTTACATATCTGGTTTAGCCCCTCTCTCTCTCTCTACAACTTACATATCTGGTTTAGCCCCTCTCTGTCTCCAACTTACATACCTGGTTTAGCCCCTCTCTCCCTCTCCAACTTACATATCTGGTTTAGCCCCTCTCTCTCTCCAACTTACATATCTGGTTTAGCCCCTCTCTGTCTCCAACTTACATACCTGGTTTAGCCCCTCTCTGTCTCCAACTTACATATCTGGTTTAGCCCCTCTCCCTCTCCAACTTACATATCTGGTTTAGCCCCTCTCCCTCTCCAACTTACATATCTGGCTTAGCCCCTCTCTCGCCAACTTACATATCTGGTTTAGCCCCTCTCTCCAACTTCCATATCTGGTTTAGCGACTCTCTCTCCAACTTACATATCTGGTTTAGCCCCTCTCTCTCTACAACTTACATATCTGGTTTAGCCCCTCTCTCTCTCCAACTTACATATCTGGTTTAGCCCCTTTCCAACTTACATATCTGGTTTAGCCCCTCTCCAACTTACATATCTGGTTTAGCCCCTCTCTCCAACTTACATATCTGGTTTAGCCCCTCTCTCTCTCCAACTTACATATCTGGTTTTAGCCCCTCTCCCTATCCAACTTACATATCTAGTTTAGCCCCTCTCCCTCTCCAACTTACATATCTGGTTTAGCCCCTCTCTCTCTCCAACTTACATATCTGGTTTAGCCCCGCTCTCTCTCCAACTTACATATCTAGGTTAAGCCCCTCTCTCTCTCGAACAACTTACATATCTGGTTTAGCCCCTCTCTCTCTCCAACATACATATCTGGTTTAGCCCCTCTCTCTCTCTCCAACATACATATCTGGTTTAGCCCCTCTCTCTCTCCAACTTACATATCTGGTTTAGCCCCTCTCTCTCTCTCTCTCAAACTTACATATCTGGTTTAGCCCCTCTCCCTCTCAAACTTACATATCTGGTTTAGCCCCTCTCTCCCTCTCCAACTTACATATCTGGTTTAGCCCCTCTCTGTCTCCAACTTACATACCTGGTTTAGCCCCTCTCTCTCTCCAACTTACATATCTGGTTTAGCCCCTCTCTCCCTCTCCAACTTACATATCTGGTTTAGCCCCTCTTTGTCTCCAACTTACATATCTGGTTTAGCCCCTCTCTCCAACTTACAGATCTGGTTTAGCCCCTCTCTCTCTCCAACTTACATATCTGGTTTTAGCCCCTCTCCCTATCCAACTTACATATCTGGTTTTAGCCCCTCTCCCTATCCAACTTACATATCTGGTTTAGCCCCTCTCTGTCTCCAACTTACAGATCTGGTTTAGCCCCTCTCTGTCTCCAACTTACATATCTGGTTTTAGCCCCTCTCCCTCTCCAACTTACATATCTGGTTTAGCCCCTCTCCCTCTCCAACTTACATATCTGGTTTAGCCCCTCTCTCTCTCCAACTTACATATCTGCTTTAGCCCCTCTCCCTCTCCAACTTACATATCTGGTTTAGCTCTCTCTCTCTCTCTCCAACTTACATATCTGGTTTAGCCCCTCTCTCTCTCTCTAACTTACATATCTGGTTTAGCCCCTCTCTCTCTCCAACTTACATATCTGGTTTAGCCCCTCTCTTTCCTCTTCAACTTACATACCTGGTTTAGCCCCTCTCTCTCCAACTTACATATCTGGTTTAGCCCCTCTCTCCAAATTACATATCTGGTTTAGCCCCTCTCTCTCTCCAACTTACATATCTGGTTTTAGCCCCTCTCCAACTTACATATCTGGTTTAGCCCCTCTCCCTCCCCAACTTACATATCTGGTTTAGCCCCTCTCTCTCTCCAACTTACATATCTGGTTTAGCCCCTCTCTCTCTCTCCAACTTACATATCTGGTTTAGCCCCTCTCTCTCTCCAACTTACATATCTGGTTTAGCCCCACTCTCTCTCCAACTTACATATCTGGTTTAGCCCCTCTCTCTCTCTCTCTCAAACTTACATATCTGGTTTAGCCCCTCTCCCTCTCAAACTTACATATCTGGTTTAGCCCCTCTCTCCCTCTCCAACTTACATATCTGGTATAGCCCCTCTCTGTCTCCAACTTACATACCTGGTTTAGCCCCTCTCTCTCTCCAACTTACATATCTGGTTTAGCCCCTCTCTCCCTCTCCAACTTACATATCTGGTTTAGCCCCTCTCTCTCTCCAACTTACATATCTGGTTTAGCCCCGCTCTCTCTCCAACTTACATATCTAGGTTAAGCTCCTCTCTCTCTCGAACAACTTACATATCTGGTTTAGCCCCTCTCTCTCTCCAACTTATATATCT
Source organism: Salmo salar (assembly GCF_965601325.2). NCBI lineage: Eukaryota > Metazoa > Chordata > Actinopteri > Salmoniformes > Salmonidae > Salmo > Salmo salar. The sequence continues at coordinate 37,560,580 of NC_138307.1, read as the reverse complement.
GGTTTAGCCCCTCTCCCTCTCAAACTTACATATCTGGTTTAGCCCCTCTCCCTCTCAAACTTACATATCTGGTTTAGCCCCTCTCCCTCTCAAACTTACATATCTGGTTTAGCCCCTCTCTCCCTCTCCAACTTAAATATCTGGTTTAGCCCCTCTCTGTCTCCAACTTACATACCTGGTTTAGCCCCTCTCTCTCTCCAACTTACATATCTGGTTTAGCCCCTCTCTCCCTCTCCAACTTACATATCTGGTTTAGCCCCTCTTTGTCTCCAACTTACATATCTGGTTTAGCCCCTCTCTCTCTCCAACTTACATACCTGGTTTAGCCCCTCTCTCTCTCTCCAACTTACATATCTGGTTTAGCCCCTCTCTCCCTCTCCAACTTACATATCTGGTTTAGCCCCTCTTTGTCTCCAACTTACATATCTGGTTTAGCCCCTCTCTCTCTCCAACTTACATACCTGGTTTAGCCCCTCTCTCTCTCTCCAACTTACATATCTGGTTTAGCCCCTCTCTCCCTCTCCAACTTACATATCTGGTTTAGCCCCTCTTTGTCTCCAACTTACATATCTGGTTTAGCCCCTCTCTCTCTCCAACTTACATACCTGGTTTAGCCCCTCTCTCTCTCTCCAACTTACATATCTGGTTTAGCCCCTCTCTCTCTCTCTACAACTTACATATCTGGTTTAGCCCCTCTCTGTCTCCAACTTACATACCTGGTTTAGCCCCTCTCTCCCTCTCCAACTTACATATCTGGTTTAGCCCCTCTCTCTCTCCAACTTACATATCTGGTTTAGCCCCTCTCTGTCTCCAACTTACATACCTGGTTTAGCCCCTCTCTGTCTCCAACTTACATATCTGGTTTAGCCCCTCTCCCTCTCCAACTTACATATCTGGTTTAGCCCCTCTCCCTCTCCAACTTACATATCTGGCTTAGCCCCTCTCTCGCCAACTTACATATCTGGTTTAGCCCCTCTCTCCAACTTCCATATCTGGTTTAGCGACTCTCTCTCCAACTTACATATCTGGTTTAGCCCCTCTCTCTCTACAACTTACATATCTGGTTTAGCCCCTCTCTCTCTCCAACTTACATATCTGGTTTAGCCCCTTTCCAACTTACATATCTGGTTTAGCCCCTCTCCAACTTACATATCTGGTTTAGCCCCTCTCTCCAACTTACATATCTGGTTTAGCCCCTCTCTCTCTCCAACTTACATATCTGGTTTTAGCCCCTCTCCCTATCCAACTTACATATCTAGTTTAGCCCCTCTCCCTCTCCAACTTACATATCTGGTTTAGCCCCTCTCTCTCTCCAACTTACATATCTGGTTTAGCCCCGCTCTCTCTCCAACTTACATATCTAGGTTAAGCCCCTCTCTCTCTCGAACAACTTACATATCTGGTTTAGCCCCTCTCTCTCTCCAACTTACATATCTGGTTTAGCCCCTCTCTCTCTCTCCAACATACATATCTGGTTTAGCCCCTCTCTCTCTCCAACTTACATATCTGGTTTAGCCCCTCTCTCTCTCTCTCTCAAACTTACATATCTGGTTTAGCCCCTCTCCCTCTCAAACTTACATATCTGGTTTAGCCCCTCTCTCCCTCTCCAACTTACATATCTGGTTTAGCCCCTCTCTGTCTCCAACTTACATACCTGGTTTAGCCCCTCTCTCTCTCCAACTTACATATCTGGTTTAGCCCCTCTCTCCCTCTCCAACTTACATATCTGGTTTAGCCCCTCTTTGTCTCCAACTTACATATCTGGTTTAGCCCCTCTCTCCAACTTACAGATCTGGTTTAGCCCCTCTCTCTCTCCAACTTACATATCTGGTTTTAGCCCCTCTCCCTATCCAACTTACATATCTGGTTTTAGCCCCTCTCCCTATCCAACTTACATATCTGGTTTAGCCCCTCTCTGTCTCCAACTTACAGATCTGGTTTAGCCCCTCTCTGTCTCCAACTTACATATCTGGTTTTAGCCCCTCTCCCTCTCCAACTTACATATCTGGTTTAGCCCCTCTCCCTCTCCAACTTACATATCTGGTTTAGCCCCTCTCTCTCTCCAACTTACATATCTGCTTTAGCCCCTCTCCCTCTCCAACTTACATATCTGGTTTAGCTCTCTCTCTCTCTCTCCAACTTACATATCTGGTTTAGCCCCTCTCTCTCTCTCTAACTTACATATCTGGTTTAGCCCCTCTCTCTCTCCAACTTACATATCTGGTTTAGCCCCTCTCTTTCCTCTTCAACTTACATACCTGGTTTAGCCCCTCTCTCTCCAACTTACATATCTGGTTTAGCCCCTCTCTCCAAATTACATATCTGGTTTAGCCCCTCTCTCTCTCCAACTTACATATCTGGTTTTAGCCCCTCTCCAACTTACATATCTGGTTTAGCCCCTCTCCCTCCCCAACTTACATATCTGGTTTAGCCCCTCTCTCTCTCCAACTTACATATCTGGTTTAGCCCCTCTCTCTCTCTCCAACTTACATATCTGGTTTAGCCCCTCTCTCTCTCCAACTTACATATCTGGTTTAGCCCCACTCTCTCTCCAACTTACATATCTGGTTTAGCCCCTCTCTCTCTCTCTCTCAAACTTACATATCTGGTTTAGCCCCTCTCCCTCTCAAACTTACATATCTGGTTTAGCCCCTCTCTCCCTCTCCAACTTACATATCTGGTATAGCCCCTCTCTGTCTCCAACTTACATACCTGGTTTAGCCCCTCTCTCTCTCCAACTTACATATCTGGTTTAGCCCCTCTCTCCCTCTCCAACTTACATATCTGGTTTAGCCCCTCTTTGTCTCCAACTTACATATCTGGTTTAGCCCCTCTCTCTCTCCAACTTACATACCTGGTTTAGCCCTCTCTCTCTCCAACTTACATACCTGGTTTTAGCCCCTCTCCCTATCCAACTTACATATCTGGTTTAGCCCCTCTCCCTCTCCAACTTACATATCTGGTTTAGCCCCTCTCCCTCTCTAACTTACACATCTGGTTTAGCCCCTCTTTGTCTCCAACTTACATATCTGGTTTAGCCCCTCTCCCTCTCCAACTTACATATCTGGTTTAGCCCCTCTCTCTCTCCAACTTACATATCTGGTTTAGCCCCTCTTTCTCTCTCCAACTTACATATCTGGTTTAGCCCCTCTCTCTCTCCAACTTACATATCTGGTTTAGCCCCTCTCTCTCTCTCTCTCTCTCAAACTTACATATCTGGTTTAGCCCCTCTCCCTCTCAAACTTACATATCTGGTTTAGCCCCTCTCCCTCTCCAACTTACATATCTGGTTTAGCCCCTCTCTCTCTCCAACTTACATATCTGGTTTAGCCCCTCTCTCTCTCTCCAACTTACATATCTGGTTTAGCCCCTCTCTCTCTCCAACTTACATATCTGGTTTAGCCCCTCTCTCTCTCTCTCTCTCTCAAACTTACATATCTGGTTAAGCCCCTCTCCCTATCCAACTTACATATCTGGTTTAGCCCCTCTCCCTCTCCAACTTACATATCTGGTTTAGCCCCTCTCCCTCTCTAACTTACACATCTGGTTTAGCCCCTCTTTGTCTCCAACTTACATATCTGGTTTAGCCCCTCTCCCTCTCCAACTTACATATCTGGTTTAGCCCCTCTCTCTCTCCAACTTACATATCTGGTTTAGCCCCTCTTTCTCTCTCCAACTTACATATCTGGTTTAGCCCCTCTCTCTCTCCAACTTACATATCTGGTTTAGCCCCTCTCTCTCTCTCTCTCTCTCAAACTTACATATCTGGTTTAGCCCCTCTCCCTCTCAAACTTACATATCTGGTTTAGCCCCTCTCCCTCTCCAACTTACATATCTAGGTTAAGCCCCTCTCTCTCTCGAACAACTTACATATCTGGTTTAGCCCCTCTCTCTCTCCAACTTATATATCTGGTTTAGCCCCTCTCCCTCTCAAACTTACATATCTGGTTTAGCCCCTCTCCCTCTCAAACTTACATATTCAGTTTAGCCCCTCTCCCTCTCAAACTTACATATCTGGTTTAGCCCCTCTCTCCCTCTCCAACTTAAATATCTGGTTTAGCCCCTCTCTGTCTCCAACTTACATACCTGGTTTAGCCCCTCTCTCTCTCCAACTTACATATCTGGTTTAGCCCCTCTCTCCCTCTCCAACTTACATATCTGGTTTAGCCCCTCTTTGTCTCCAACTTACATATCTGGTTTAGCCCCTCTTTGTCTCCAACTTACATATCTGGTTTAGCCCCTCTCTCTCTCCAACTTACATACCTGGTTTAGCCCCTCTCTCTCTCTCCAACTTACATATCTGGTTTAGCCCCTCTCTCCCTCTCCAACTTACATATCTGGTTTAGCCCCTCTTTGTCTCCAACTTACATATCTGGTTTAGCCCCTCTCTCTCTCCAACTTACATACCTGGTTTAGCCCCTCTCTCTCTCTCCAACTTACATATCTGGTTTAGCCCCTCTCTCTCTCTCTCCAACTTACATATCTGGTTTAGCCCCTCTCTCTCTCTCTACAACTTACATATCTGGTTTAGCCCCTCTCTGTCTCCAACTTACATACCTGGTTTAGCCCCTCTCTCCCTCTCCAACTTACATATCTGGTTTAGCCCCTCTCTCCCTCTCCAACTTACATATCTGGTTTAGCCCCTCTCTCTCTCCAACTTACATATCTGGTTTAGCCCCTCTCTGTCTCCAACTTACATACCTGGTTTAGCCCCTCTCCCTCTCCAACTTACATATCTGGTTTAGCCCCTCTCCCTCTCCAACTTACATATCTGGTTTAGCCCCTCTCTCGCCAACTTACATATCTGGTTTAGCCCCTCTCTCCAACTTCCATATCTGGTTTAGCGACTCTCTCTCCAACTTACATATCTGGTTTAGCCCCTCTCTCTCTCCAACTTACATATCTGGTTTAGCCCCTCTCTCTCTCCAACTTACATATCTGGTTTAGCCCCTCTCCAACTTACATATCTGGTTTAGCCCCTCTCCAACTTACATATCTGGTTTAGCCCCTCTCTCCAACTTACATATCTGGTTTAGCCCCTCTCTCTCTCCAACTTACATATCTGGTTTTAGCCCCTCTCCCTATCCAACTTACATATCTAGTTTAGCCCCTCTCCCTCTCCAACTTACATATCTGGTTTAGCCCCTCTCTCTCTCCAACTTACATATCTGGTTTAGCCCCGCTCTCTCTCCAACTTACATATCTAGGTTAAGCCCCTCTCTCTCTCGAACAACTTACATATCTGGTTTAGCCCCTCTCTCTCTCCAACTTACATATCTGGTTTAGCCCCTCTCTCTCTCTCCAACTTACATATCTGGTTTAGCCCCTCTCTCCCTCTCCAACTTACATATCTGGTTTAGCCCCTCTTTGTCTCCAACTTACATATCTGGTTTAGCCCCTCTCTCCAACTTACAGATCTGGTTTAGCCCCTCTCTCTCTCCAACTTACATATCTGGTTTTAGCCCCTCTCCCTATCCAACTTACATATCTGGTTTAGCCCCTCTCTCCAACTTACAGATCTGGTTTAGCCCCTCTCTGTCTCCAACTTACATATCTGGTTTTAGCCCCTCTCCCTATCCAACTTACAAATCTGGTTTAGCCCCTCTCCCTCTCCAACTTACATATCTGGTTTAGCCCCTCTCTCTCTCCAACTTACATATCTGCTTTAGCCCCTCTCCCTCTCCAACTTACATATCTGGTTTAGCTCTCTCTCTCTCTCTCCAACTTACATATCTGGTTTAGCCCCTCTCTCTCTCTCTAACTTACATATCTGGTTTAGCCCCTCTCTCTCTCCAACTTACATATCTGGTTTAGCCCCTCTCTTTCCTCTTCAACTTACATACCTGGTTTAGCCCCTCTCTCTCCAACTTACATATCTGGTTTAGCCCCTCTCTCCAAATTACATATCTGGTTTAGCCCCTCTCTCTCTCCAACTTACATATCTGGTTTTAGCCCCTCTCCAACTTACATATCTGGTTTAGCCCCTCTCCCTCCCCAACTTACATATCTGGTTTAGCCCCTCTCTCTCTCCAACTTACATATCTGGTTTAGCCCCTCTCTCTCTCTCCAACTTACATATCTGGTTTAGCCCCTCTCTCTCTCCAACTTACATATCTGGTTTAGCCCCACTCTCTCTCCAACTTACATATCTGGTTTAGCCCCTCTCTCTCTCTCTCTCAAACTTACATATCTGGTTTAGCCCCTCTCCCTCTCAAACTTACATATCTGGTTTAGCCCCTCTCTCCCTCTCCAACTTACATATCTGGTATAGCCCCTCTCTGTCTCCAACTTACATACCTGGTTTAGCCCCTCTCTCTCTCCAACTTACATATCTGGTTTAGCCCCTCTCTGTCTCCAACTTACATACCTGGTTTAGCCCCTCTCTGTCTCCAACTTACATATCTGGTTTAGCCCCTCTCCCTCTCCAACTTACATATCTGGTTTAGCCCCTCTCTCTATCTCCAACTTGCATATCTGGTTTAGCCCCTCTCCCTCTCCAACTTACATATCTGGTTTAGCCCCTCTCTCTATCTCCAACTTGCATATCTGGTTTAGCCCCTCTCTCGCCAACTTACATACCTGGTTTAGCCCCTCTCTCTCCAACTTACATATCTGGTGTAGCCCCTCTCTCCAACTTACATATCTGATTTAGCCCCTCTCTCTCTCCAACTTACATATCTGGTTTTAGCCCCTCTCCCTATCCAACTTACATATCTGGTTTAGCCCCTCTCCCTCTCCAACTTACATATCTGGTTTAGCCCCTCTTTGTCTCCAACTTACATATCTGGTTTTAGCCCCTCTCCCTATCCAACTTACATATCTGGTTTAGCCCCTCTCCCTCTCCAACTTACATATCTGGTTTAGCCCCTCTCCCTCTCCAACTTACACATCTGGTTTAGCCCCTCTTTGTCTCCAACTTACATATCTGGTTTAGCCCCTCTCCCTCTCCAACTTACATATCTGGTTTAGCCCCTCTCTCTCTCCAACTTACTTATCTGGTTTAGCCCCTCTTTCTCTCTCCAACTTACATATCTGGTTTAGCCCCTCTCTCTCTCCAACTTACATATCTGGTTTAGCCCCTCTCTCTCTCTCTCTCTCTCAAACTTACATATCTGGTTTAGCCCCTCTCCCTCTCAAACTTACATATCTGGTTTAGCCCCTCTCCCTCTCCAACTTACATATCTGGTTTAGCCCCTCTCTCTCTCCAACTTACATATCTGGTTTAGCCCCGCTCTCTCTCCAACTTACATATCTAGGTTAAGCCCCTCTCTCTCTCGAACAACTTACATATCTGGTTTAGCCCCTCTCTCTCGAACAACTTACATATCTGGTTTAGCCCCTCTCTCTCTCTCCAACTTACATATCTGGTTTAGCCCCTCTCTCTCGTCCAACTTACATATCTGGTTTAGCCCCTCTCTCTCTCTCTCTCTCTCTCTCAAACTTACATATCTGGTTTAGCCCCTCTCCCTCTCAAACTTACATATCTGGTTTAGCCCCTCTCCCTCTCCAACTTACATATCTGGTTTAGCCCCTCTCTCTCTCCAACTTACATATCTGGTTTAGCCCCTCTCTCTCTCCAACTTACATATCTGGTTTAGCCCCTCTCTCTCTCTCCAACTTACATATCTGGTTTAGCCCCTCTCTCTCTCCAACTTACATATCTGGTTTAGCCCCTCTCTCTCTCCAACTTACATATCTGGTTTAGCCCCTCTCTCTCTCTCTCTCTCTCTCAAACTTACATATCTGGTTTAGCCCCTCTCCCTCTCCAACTTACATATCTGGTTTAGCCCCTCTCTCTCTCCAACTTACATATCTGGTTTAGCCCCGCTCTCTCTCCAACTTACATATCTAGGTTAAGCCCCTCTCTCTCTCGAACAACTTACATATCTGGTTTAGCCCCTCTCTCTCTCCAACTTATATATCTGGTTTAGCCCCTCTCCCTCTCAAACTTACATATCTGGTTTAGCCCCTCTCCCTCTCAAACTTACATATCTGGTTTAGCCCCTCTCTCCCTCTCCAACTTAAATATCTGGTTTAGCCCCTCTCTGTCTCCAACTTACATACCTGGTTTAGCCCCTCTCTCTCTCCAACTTACATATCTGGTTTAGCCCCTCTCTCCCTCTCCAACTTACATATCTGGTTTAGCCCCTCTTTGTCTCCAACTTACATATCTGGTTTAGCCCCTCTCTCTCTCCAACTTACATAGCTGGTTTAGCCCCTCTCTCTCTCTCCAACTTACATATCTGGTTTAGCCCCTCTCTCCCTCTCCAACTTACATATCTGGTTTAGCCCCTCTTTGTCTCCAACTTACATATCTGGTTTAGCCCCTCTCTCTTTCCAACTTACATACCTGGTTTAGCCCCTCTCTCTCTCTCCAACTTACATATCTGGTTTAGCCCCTCTCTCTCTCTCTACAACTTACATATCTGGTTTAGCCCCTCTCTGTCTCCAACTTACATACCTGGTTTAGCCCCTCTCTCCCTCTCCAACTTACATATCTGGTTTAGCCCCTCTCTCTCTCCAACTTACATATCTGGTTTAGCCCCTCTCTGTCTCCAACTTACATACCTGGTTTAGCCCATCTCTGTCTCCAACTTACATATCTGGTTTAGCCCCTCTCCCTCTCCAACTTACATATCTGGTTTAGCCCCTCTCCCTCTCCAACTTACATATCTGGTTTAGCCCCTCTCTCGCCAACTTACATATCTGGTTTAGCCCCTCTCTCGAACTTCCATATCTGGTTTAGCCCCTCTCTCTCCAACTTACATATCTGGTTTAGCCCCTCTCTCTCTCCAACTTACATATCTGGTTTAGCCCCTCTCTCTCTCCAACTTACATATCTGGTTTAGCCCCTCTCCAACTTACATATCTGGTTTAGCCCCTCTCCAACTTACATATCTGGTTTAGCCCCTCTCTCCAACTTACATATCTGGTTTAGCCCCTCTCTCTCTCCAACTTACATATCTGGTTTTAGCCCCTCTCCCTATCCAACTTACATATCTAGTTTAGCCCCTCTCCCTCTCCAACTTACATATCTGGTTTAGCCCCTCTCTCTCTCCAACTTACATATCTGGTTTAGCCCCGCTCTCTCTCCAACTTACATATCTAGGTTAAGCCCCTCTCTCTCTCGAACAACTTACATATCTGGTTTAGCCCCTCTCTCTCGAACAACTTACATATCTGGTTTAGCCCCTCTCTCTCTCTCCAACTTACATATCTGGTTTAGCCCCTCTCTCTCTCCAACTTACATATCTGGTTTAGCCCCTCTCTCTCTCTCTCTCTCAAACTTACATATCTGGTTTAGCCCCTCTCCCTCTCAAACTTACATATCTGGTTTAGCCCCTCTCTCCCTCTCCAACTTACATATCTGGTTTAGCCCCTCTCTGTCTCCAACTTACATACCTGGTTTAGCCCCTCTCTCTCTCCAACTTACATATCTGGTTTAGCCCCTCTCTCCCTCTCCAACTTACATATCTGGTTTAGCCCCTCTTTGTCTCCAACTTACATATCTGGTTTAGCCCCTCTCTCCAACTTACAGATCTGGTTTAGCCCCTCTCTCTCTCCAACTTACATATCTGGTTTTAGCCCCTCTCCCTATCCAACTTACATATCTGGTTTAGCCCCTCTCCCTCTCCAACTTACATATCTGGTTTAGCCCCTCTTTGTCTCCAACTTACATATCTGGTTTTAGCCCCTCTCCCTATCCAACTTACATATCTGGTTTAGCCCCTCTCCCTCTCCAACTTACATATCTGGTTTAGCCCCTCTCCCTCTCCAACTTACATATCTGGTTTAGCCCCTCTCCCTCTCCAACTTACATATCTGGTTTAGCCCCTCTTTGTCTCCAACTTACATATCTGGTTTAGCCCCTCTCCAACTTACATATCTGGTTTAGCCCCTCTTTGTCTCCAACTTACATATCTGGTTTAGCCCCTCTCTCTCTCTCTCCAACTTACATATCTGATTTAGCCCCTCTCTCTCTCCAACTTACATATCTGGTTTAGCCCCTCTCTCCAATTTACATATCTGGTTTAGGCCCTCTCTCTCTCCAACTTACATATCTGGTTTTAGCCCCTCTCCAACTTACATATCTGGTTTAGCCCCTCTCCCTCCCCAACTTACTTATCTGGTTTAGCCCCTCTCTCTCTCCAACTTACATATCTGGTTTAGCCCCTCTCTCTTTCTGCAACTTACATATCTGGTTTAGCCCCTCTCTCTCTCCAACTTACATATCTGGTTTAGCCCCTCTCCAACATACATATCTGGTTTAGCCCCTCTTTGTCTCCAACTTACATATCTGGTTTAGCCCCTCTCTCCAACTTACATATCTTGTTTAGCTCCTCTCTCTCTCCAACTTACATATCTTGTTTTAGCCCCTCTCCCTATCCAACTTACATATCTGGTTTAGCCCCTCTCCCTCTCCAACGTACATATCTGGTTTAGCCCCTCTTTGTCTGCAACTTACATATCTGGTTTTAGCCCCTCTCCCTATCCAACTTACATATCTGGTTTAGCCCCTCTCCCTCTCCAACTTACATATCTGGTTTAGCCCCTCTCCCTCTCCAACTTACATATCTGGTTTAGCCCCTCTCTCTCTCCAACTTACATATCTGGTTTAGCCCCTCTTTGTCTCCAACTTACATATCTGGTTTAGCCCCTCTTTGTCTCCAACTTACATATCTGGTTTAGCCCCTCTCTCCAACTTACAGATCTAGTTTAGCCCCTCTCTCTCTCCAACTTACATATCTGGTTTAGCCCCTCTCTCTCTCCAACTTACATATCTGGTTTTAGCCCCTCTCCCTATCCAACTTACATATCTGGTTTAGCCCCTCTCCCTCTCCAACTTACATATCTGGTTTAGCCCCTCTTTGTCTCCAACTTACATATCTGGTTTTAGCCCCTCTCCCTATCCAACTTACATATCTGGTTTAGCCCCTCTCCCTCTCCAACTTACATATCTGGTTTAGCCCCTCTCCCTCTCCAACTTACATATCTGGTTTAGCCCCTCTCTCTCTCCAACTTACATATCTGGTTTAGCCCCTCTCCCTCTCCAACTTACATATCTGGTTTAGCCCCTCTTTGTCTCCAACTTACATATCTGGTTTAGCCCCTCTCCAACTTACATATCTGGTTTAGCCCCTCTTTGTCTCCAACTTACATATCTGGTTTAGCCCCTCTCTGTCTCCAACTTACATATCTGGTTTAGCCCCTCTCTCTCTCTCTCCAACTTACATATCTGGTTTAGCCCCTCTCTTTCCACTCCAACATACATACCTGGTTTAGCCCCTCTCTCTCCAACTTACATATCTGGTTTAGCCCCTCTCTCCAACTTACATATCTGGTTTAGCCCCTCTCTCTCTCCAACTTACATATCTGGTTTTAGCCCCTCTCCAACTTACATATCTGGTTTAGCCCCTCTCCCTCCCCAACTTACTTATCTGGTTTAGCCCCTCTCTCTCTCCAACTTACATATCTGGTTTAGCCCCTCTCTCTCTCCAACTTACATATCTGGTTTAGCCCCTCTCCAACATACATATCTGGTTTAGCCCCTCTTTGTCTCCAACTTACATATCTGGTTTAGCCCCTCTCTCCAACTTACATATCTTGTTTAGCTCCTCTCTCTCTCCAACTTACATATCTTGTTTTAGCCCCTCTCCCTATCCAACTTACATATCTGGTTTAGCCCCTCTCCCTCTCCAACGTACATATCTGGTTTAGCCCCTCTTTGTCTGCAACTTACATATCTGGTTTTAGCCCCTCTCCCTATCCAACTTACATATCTGGTTTAGCCCCTCTCCCTCTCCAACTTACATATCTGGTTTAGCCCCTCTCCAACATACATATCTGGTTTAGCCCCTCTTTGTCTCCAACTTACATATCTGGTTTAGCCCCTCTCTCCAACTTACATATCTTGTTTAGCTCCTCTCTCTCTCCAACTTACATATCTTGTTTTAGCCCCTCTCCCTATCCAACTTACATATCTGGTTTAGCCCCTCTCCCTCTCCAACGTACATATCTGGTTTAGCCCCTCTTTGTCTGCAACTTACATATCTGGTTTTAGCCCCTCTCCCTATCCAACTTACATATCTGGTTTAGCCCCTCTCCCTCTCCAACTTACATATCTGGTTTAGCCCCTCTCCCTCTCCAACTTACATATCTGGTTTAGCCCCTCTCTCTCTCCAACTTACATATCTGGTTTAGCCCCTCTTTGTCTCCAACTTACATATCTGGTTTAGCCCCTCTTTGTCTCCAACTTACATATCTGGTTTAGCCCCTCTCTCCAACTTACAGATCTGGTTTAGCCCCTCTCTCTCTCCAACTTACATATCTGGTTTAGCCCCTCTCTCTCTCCAACTTACATATCTGGTTTTAGCCCCTCTCCCTATCCAACTTACATATCTGGTTTAGCCCCTCTCCCTCTCCAACTTACATATCTGGTTTAGCCCCTCTTTGTCTCCAACTTACATATCTGGTTTTAGCCCCTCTCCCTATCCAACTTACATATCTGGTTTAGCCCCTCTCCCTCTCCAACTTACATATCTGGTTTAGCCCCTCTCCCTCTCCAACTTACATATCTGGTTTAGCCCCTCTCTCTCTCCAACTTACATATCTGGTTTAGCCCCTCTCCCTCTCCAACTTACATATCTGGTTTAGCCCCTCTTTGTCTCCAACTTACATATCTGGTTTAGCCCCTCTCCAACTTACATATCTGGTTTAGCCCCTCTTTGTCTCCAACTTACATATCTGGTTTAGCCCCTCTCTGTCTCCAACTTACATATCTGGTTTAGCCCCTCTCTCTCTCTCTCCAACTTACATATCTGGTTTAGCCCCTCTCTCTCTCTCTAACTTACATATCTGATTTAGCCCCTCTCTCTCTCCAACTTACATATCTGGTTTAGCCCCTCTCTTTCCACTCCAACATACATACCTGGTTTAGCCCCTCTCTCTCCAACTTACATATCTGGTTTAGCCCCTCTCTCCAACTTACATATCTGGTTTAGCCCCTCTCTCTCTCCAACTTACATATCTGGTTTTAGCCCCTCTCCAACTTACATATCTGGTTTAGCCCCTCTCCCTCCCCAACTTACTTATCTGGTTTAGCCCCTCTCTCTCTCCAACTTACATATCTGGTTTAGCCCCTCTCTCTCTCTCCAACTTACATATCTGGTTTAGCCCCTCTCTCTCTCCAACTTACATATCTGGTTTAGCCCCTCTCCAACATACATATCTGTTTTAGCCCCTCTTTGTCTCCAACTTACATATCTGGTTTAGCCCCTCTCTCCAACTTACATATCTTGTTTAGCTCCTCTCTCTCTCCAACTTACATATCTTGTTTTAGCCCCTCTCCCTATCCAACTTACATATCTGGTTTAGCCCCTCTCCCTCTCCAACGTACATATCTGGTTTAGCCCCTCTTTGTCTGCAACTTACATATCTGGTTTTAGCCCCTCTCCCTATCCAACTTACATATCTGGTTTAGCCCCTCTCCCTCTCCAACTTACATATCTGGTTTAGCCCCTCTCCCTCTCCAACTTACATATCTGGTTTAGCCCCTCTCTCTCTCCAACTTACATATCTGGTTTAGCCCCTCTTTGTCTCCAACTTACAAATCTGGTTTAGCCCCTCTTTGTCTCCAACTTACATATCTGGTTTAGCCCCTCTCTCCCTCTCCAACTTACATATCTGGTTTAGCCCCTCTGTGTCTCCAACTTACATATCTGGTTTAGCCCCTCTCTCTCTCCAACTTACATACCTGGTTTAGCCCCTCTCTCTCTCTCCAACTTACATATCTGGTTTAGCCCCTCTCTCTCTCCAACTTACATACCTGGTTTAGCCCCTCTCTCCCTCTCCAACTTACATATCTGGTTTAGCCCCTCTCTCTCTCCAACTTACATATCTGGTTTAGCCCCTCTCTGTCTCCAACTTACATACCTGGTTTAGCCCCTCTCTGTCTCCAACTTACATATCTGGTTTAGCCCCTCTCCCTCTCCAACTTACATATCTGGTTTAGCCCCTCTCTCTCTCCCCAACTTACAAATCTGGTTTAGCCCCTCTCTCTCTCCAACTTACATATCTCGTTTAGCCCCTCTCTCTCTCCAACTTACATATCTGGTTTAGCCCCTCTCTGTCTCCAACTTACATATCTGGTTTAGCCCCTCTCTCTCTCCAACTTACATATCTGGTTTAGCCCCTCTCCAACTTACATATCTTGTTTAGCCCCTCTCTCTCTCCAACTTATGTTTGTTGTTTAGCCCCTCTCTCTCTCCAATCTTCACACCTCTTCTTCAAATATGTTGGCATCTGTGAATTTGGATCAGTGTCTGTATCAATTTGATGGATCGCTCCGTCAACAGTTTACTTAATCCTCTCTGTCCATATGGCCTTTATTATGTTAGGTCATAATGTTATCAGAGGACATCAGATGTACAGAATGATCGTTTACAATACAACATCAGCCTAACACAGGTGTCCTTAATCAGCAAGAGGATTACAGTAGCGCGTTAACCGAGTGATCACACCCCCTTTAAATCCCTGAGCCCTAGCTAATGTCGCGGCCCTGTTTTGTCTCTTGGTTCTAGTCGCAGCGCCGCGTCACGTTTCACCTGCCAGACGGTTCTCAGGAGAGCTGCAGTGACAGTGGGCTGGGGGACCACGAGCCCACGCTCCTCTCATGCCCTCTCCCTCTGGTGCAGGGCCAGGCGCAGGAAGACTTCTACCAACAGGCCTCCCCGGACAAGAGGACCGAAGCCGACGGGAACTCTGACCCCAACTCTGGTGAGTGAGTCACCTGGTTTCCTGGTCTGCTGGTTTGCTCTCATCCTCTTCTCCCCACTTCTCTCCACCTCTGACCCCAACAGTCTGTTGGTCTAGTCTACTCTCCTTCTCTCCTTCTCTTCACCTCTGACCCCAACAGTCTGTTGGTCTGGTCCTCTCTCATTCTCTTCACCTCTGACCCCAACAGTCTGTTGGTCTGGTCTACCTCCTTCTCTTCACCTCTGACCCCAACAGTCTGTTGGTCTGGTCTTCTCTCCTTCTCTCCACCTCTGACCCCAACAGTCTGTTGGTCTACTCTACTCTCCTTCTCTTCACCTCTGACCCCAACAGTCTGTTGGTCTGGTCTTCTCTCCTTCTCTTCACCTCTGACCCCAACAGTCTGTTGGTCTGGTCTACTCTCCTTCTCTTCACCTCTGACCCCAACAGTCTGTTGGTCTGGTCTTCTCTCCTTCTCTCCACCTCTGACCCCAACAGTCTGTTGGTCTGGTCTACTCTCCTTCTCTTCACCTCTGATCCCAACAGTCTGTTGGTCTGGTCTTCTCTCCTTCTCTTCACCTCTGACCCCAACAGTCTGTTGGTCTGGTCTTCTCTCCTTCTCTCCACCTCTGACCCCAACAGTCTGTTGGTCTGGTCTACTCTCCTTCTCTTCACCTCTGACCCCAACAGTCTGTTGGTCTAGTCTACTCTCCTTCTCTTCACCTCTGACCCCAACAGTCTGTTGGTCTACTCTACTCTCCTTCTCTTCTCTCCTCTTCATCTTCTCCTTCTTCTTTTCTTTCCTCTTGATCTTCTCCTCCTGCCCTCTCCTCTTCTTCTCAGACAGGAAGGTGAAGCATCCGTGCAAAGAGACATTTTACAATTACTTACATTTCATACGTTTCCTTTGTCTTAAAACTTTATCACCTGTGTTCCAACCGGAAGATGTAGGACTACATCAATCCCAGAAACCTTTAGCCAGATAAATTAAGTCCTAAAAGAGGAGAGAATAGAGGATGTTTAGAGTCTCCCAGTTTGGGGAAATGTGTGAAAATAACCTTCTTAATGAAATGTAAATTAATGTAGTGTCATTTGATCTCTTTAAAAGCGTGTTCGTGAGAACTTTTATTTTACACTCATTTTAATGCTCAGTGTTAATGTACTGTCCTCCAACCTGCTTCCTGTTAGATACTCCCAGGTGTACAGAGGAGTTCCCCGTAGTCTACTCACCTATTTGTGAAGCTCATTGGATTTATTGAGAGATGATTTCCCAGTTGGAGACCCGGCGGCATGGCGCAGACCTGAAATGTTTAACTTTCAACTAGAAGTATTTCTAGTGGGAATGTTCTCCGACCCACTTTTCACCTTTTATCATTAAGAGGTGAGGAGAGAGGCCGTAGATAAAAAATCAAGAGCATAGCCCAGAGGTCGGTACAAAACTGACTGTTAGGGGTGAAGGAGTACCGCAGTACATCACCCAGAGGTCGGTTGTTTGGGTGTAGGGCCTGATCAGAGCCTGAAGGTACGGAGGTGCCGTTCCCCTCACAGCTCCGTAGGCAAGCACCATGGTCTTGTAGCGGATGCGAGCTTCGACTGGAAACCAGTGGAGAGAGCGGAGGAGCGGGGTGACGTGAGAGAACTTGGGAAGGTTGAACACCAGACGGGCTGCAGCGTTCTGGATGAGTTGTAGGGGTTTAATGGCACAAGCAGGGAGCCCAGCCAACAATGAGTTGCAGTAATCCAGACGGGAGATGACAAGTGCCTGGATTAGGACCTGCGCCGCTTCCTGTGTGAGGCAGGGTCGTACTCTGCGAATGTTGTAGAGCATGAACCTACAGGATCGGGTCACCGCCTTGATGTTAGTGGAGAACGACAGGGTGTTGTCCAGGGTCACGCCGAGGCTCTTAGCACTCTGGGAGGAGGACACAAGGGAGTTGTCAACCGTGATGGCGAGATCATGGAACGGGCAGTCCTTCCCCGGGAGGAAGAGCAGCTCCGTCTTGCCGAGGTTCAGCTTGAGGTGGTGATCCGTCATCCACACTGATATGTCTGCCAGACATGCAGAGATGCGATTCGCCACCTGGTTGTCAGAAGGGGGAAAGGAGAAGATTAATTGTGTGTCATCTGCATAGCAATGATATGAGAGACCATGTGAGGATATGACAGAGCCAAGTGACTTGGTGTATAGCGAGAATAGGAGTGGGCCTAGAACAGAGCCCTGGGGGACACCAGTGGTTAGAGCACGTGGTGCGGAGACAGATTCTCGCCACGCCACCTGGTAGGAGCGACCTGTCAGGTAGGACGCAATCCAAGCGTGGGCCGCGCCGGAGATGCCCAGCTCGGAGAGGGTGGAGAGGAGGATCTGATGGTTCGCGGTATCAAAGGCAGCAGATAGGTCTAGAAGGATGAGAGCAGAGGAGAGAGAGTTAGCTTTAGCAGTGCGGAGAGCCTCCGTGACACAGAGAAGAGCAGTCTCAGTTGAATGCCCAGTCTTGAAACCTGACTGATTAGGATCAAGAAGGTCATTCTGAGAGAGATAGCAAGAGAGCTGGCCAAGGACGGCACGTTCAAGAGTTTTGGAGAGAAAGGAAAGAAGGGATACTGGTCTGTAGTTGTTGACATCGGAGGGATCGAGTGTAGGTTTTTTCAGAAGGGGTGCAACTCTCGCTCTCTTGAAGACGGAAGGGACGTAGCCAGCGGTCAAGGATGAGTTGATGAGCGAGGTGAGGTAGGGGAGAAGGTCTCCGGAAATGGTCTGGAGAAGAGAGGAGGGGATAGGGTCAAGTGGGCAGGTTGTTGGGCGGCCGGCCGTCACAAGACGCGAGATTTCATCTGGAGAGAGAGGGGAGAAAGAGGTCAAAGCACAGGGTAGGGCAGTGTGAGCAGGACCAGCGGTGTCGTTTGACTTAGCAAACGAGGATCGATGTCGTCAACCTTCTTTTCAAAATGGTTGACGAAGTCATCCGCAGAGAGGGAGGAGGGGGGGGGAGGGGGGAGGAGGATTCAGGAGGGAGGAGAAGGTAGTAAAGAGCTTCCTAGGGTTAGAGGCAGATGCTTGGAGTTTAGAGTGGTAGAAAGTGGCTTTAGCAGCAGAGACAGAAGAGGAAAATGTAGAGAGGAGGGAGTGAAACGATGCCAGGTCCGCAGGGAGGCGAGTTTTCCTCCATTTCCGCTCGGCTGCCCGGAGCCCTGTTCTGTGAGCTCGCAGTGAGTCGTCGAGCCACGGAGCAGGAGGGGAGGACCGAGCCGGCCTGGAGGATAGGGGACAGAGGAAATCAAAGGATGCAGAGAGGGAGGAGAGGAGGGTTGAGGAGGCAGAATCAGGAGATAGGTTGGAGAAGGTTTGAGCAGAGGGAAGAGATGATAGGATGGAAGAGGAGAGAGTAGCGGGAGAGAGAGAGCGAAGGTTGGGACGGCGCAATACCATCCGAGTAGGGGCAGAGTGAGAAGTGTTGGATGAGAGCGAGAGGGAAAAGGATACAAGGTAGTGGTCGGAGACTTGGAGGGGAGTTGCAATGAGATTAGTGGAAGAACAGCATCTAGTAAAGATGAGGTCAAGCGTATTGCCTGCCTTGTGAGTAGGGGGGGAAGGTGAGAGGGTGAGGTCAAAAGAGGAGAGGAGTGGAAAGAAGGAGGCAGAGAGGAATGAGTCAAAGGTAGACGTGGGGAGGTTAAAGTCACCCAGAACTGTGAGAGGTGAGCCATCCTCAGGAAAGGAACTTATCAAGGCGTCAAGCTCATTGATGAACTCTCCAAGGGAACCTGAAGGGCGATAAATGATAAGGATGTTAAGCTTGAAAGGGCTGGTAACTGTGACAGCATGGAATTCAAATGAGGAGATAGACAGATGGGTCAGGGGAGAAAGAGAGAATGTCCACTTGGGAGAGATGAGGATTCCAGTGCCACCACCCCGCTGGCTCGATGCTCTAGGGGTAGGCGAGAACACGTAGTCAGACGAGGAGAGAGCAGTAGGAGTAGCAGTGTTATCTGTGGTAATCCATGTTTCCGTCAGCGCCAGGAAGTCTAGGGACTGGAGGGTAGCATAGGCTGAGATGAACTCAGCCTTGTTGGCCGCAGACCGGCAGTTCCAGAGGCTGCCGGAGACCTGGAACTCCACGTGGGTCGTGCGCGCTGGGACCACCAGGTTAGAGTGGCAGTGGCCACGCGGTGTGGAGCGTTTGTATGGCCTGTGCAGAGGGGAGAGAACAGGGATAGACAGACACATAGTAGACAAGCTACAGAAGAGGCTACGCTAATGCAAAGGAGATTGGAATGACAAGTGGACTACACGTCTCGAATGTTCAGAAAGTTAAGCTTACGTTGCAAAAATCTTATTGACTAAAATGACGAAAATGATACAGTACTGCTGGCTGGTGGAGTAGGCTAGCTAGCAGTGGCTGCGTTGTTGACTTTGAACGTGTAGCTGGCTAGGTAACCTCGATAGTTTCAGTACTACACCTTGTCATGATACAAAGCAACTTTGTAGCTAGCTAGCTAACATAACACTAATCAAGACGTTCCTTGTAATGTATTTAGTTTCTACAATGCTGCTCGTCGGTAATAGTTGGCTGGGTTAGGAAAAATGGCGTCGCGGGGGACGGAAATAGCTGGCTAGCTAACCTCGATGGCTGGCTAGCTAACCTCGGTAATTACTAAACTACACAATTATCAAGCTATGACAAAGACAACTAAGTAGCTAGCTAGCTAACACTGCACTAGTCAAATCGTTCCGTTGTAAAGTATTAGTATCTACAGCGCTGCTAGTCGGTAACGGTTGGCTAGCTAGCAGTGGGTTAATGATGACTAGGTGTGTTGACTAAGTCTGGCGCCGCGTCGCGGCTGGCTAGCTCACCTCGATAATTACTCAAACTACACAATTATCTTAGATACAGAGACAGCAAAGACAACTATGTAGCTGGCTAACTAACACTAACACCACACTAATCAAGTCGTTACGTTGTAATGTAATAGTTTCTGCAGTGCTGCTAGTCGGTAGAAGTTGGCTAGCTAGCAGTGATGACTAGCTAGCTAGCAGCTAGCAGTGTTGACTACATTAGGAGGACGAAGATAGCTAGCCTCGATAATTACTCTAAACTACACGATTATCTTTGATACAAAGACAGCTGTGTAGCTAGCTAAGAAGAATTGCTCAGATCAAACAAATCAAGCCGTTGTAATGTAGTGAAGTGTAATATTACCTGTGGAGCGAAGCGTAGTGCGACTGCTCGCTCCAAACCGGAAGCTCCAAACCGGAAGCTCCATCACCCAGAGGTCGGTACTAAACTGACTGTTAGGGGTGAAGGAATACCGCAGTACATCACCCAGAGGTCAGTACCGCAGTACATCACCCAGAGGTCGGTACTAAACTAACTGTTTGGGGTGAAGGAGTACCGCAGTACATCACCCAGAGGTCGGTACCGCAGTACATCACCCAGAGGTCAGTACTAAACTGACTGTTAGGGGTGAACTAGTACCGCAGTACATCACCCAGAGGTCGGTACCGCAGTACATCACCCAGACGTCGGTACTGTATAACATCATGCATAACTCAAGCACATTCAGTAAACAGCATGGCTGTGATAGATATGGTTTTTCACCCAAAAAAAAGCTGGTTGAGAAATTTAAGACCAAAAGTACACATTTATTTTTTCTGTAGCTTTTTTGGTGAAGTGTCTGTAACCTGGGTGACACCTATATTCTGTAAATGTGACGCTTGACTCAACTGTATTTTGTATTTTGCTATAGCGAAGGTGGTTCCGTTAGTTGTCAGGACTTAGACCTGTAATCAACAACACTTTAATTGGAAGGTTTTTATGTCGGCTTTGTGCTAAATGTTCGTCACGATAGAGCTAACATTGTAGCTGCACACTCCAATTAACAACAAACCAATTAAGTTAAGACTTGTAATTAATTAGAGAACACGGCCAGAGTGCCATATATCCTGTTTTTTTTTGTTTGTTGTTGAATTATTGGACAACAGCACTCCAAATCTGTGTCACAAATGGCACCCTATCTCCTGCATAGTGTACTACATCTGATTAGAGCCCTATGGTGAATACTAGTGCACCACGTAGGGAAACAGGGTTTCATTTAGGACAGAGCCTACGACTTGCAACATCTATCACGGGTCAGCAGCAAACTACATGCCTTTCACGCAGTTGACAAAGTCCTTTTCATTATTAAGTCCCCTGACGTTCCAGGTAATCACCTTGGAATATATATACATAAATTAGGGCTATTGATTTCACCCACTCCTCGCTTTCTACCAATGGAAACATTAGTTTAACCTGTTACACTAATCAACAAATCCACTTCCTCGTGTGTTTATAATAAAGAACATCAAAAAGGTTGACTATTGATTTAATTATCACGCCGTTGTAGCAATGAAAACATATTGAGTCAGTCAATATGAAATTGTTTGTATCTCAAATTACTTTTTTCGTGTTTCTTCATAATGACGGTAGGCTAAAGTTATTATTTAGAGGTGAGGAGAGAGCAGCAATATCTAAGGTATCAACAGGCTGATCTATAGCATTGACCGTTTTCTGAGGTATCAACAGGCTGATCTATAGTATCAATATCTAAGGTATCAACAGGCTGATCTATAGCATTGACTGTTTTCTGAGGTATCAACAGGCTGATCTATAGTATCAATATCTAAGGTATCAACAGGCTGATCTATAGCATTGACCGTTTTCTGAGGTATCAACAGGCTGATCTATAGTATCAATATCTAAGGTATCAACAGGCTGATCTATAGCATTGACCGTTTTCTGAGATATCAACAGGCTGATCTATAGTATTGACTGTTTTCTGAGATATCAACAGGCTGATCTGTAGCATTGACTGTTTTCTGAGATATCAACAGGCTGATCTATAGCATTGACTGTTTTCTGAGGTATCAACAGGCTGATCTATAGCATTGACTGTTTTCTGAGATATCAACAGGCTGATCTGTAGTATTGACTGTTTTCTGAGGTATCAACAGGCTGATCTATAGCATTGACTGTTTTCTGGGATATCAACAGGCTGATCTGCAGTATCAATATCTAAGGTATCAACAGGCTGATCTATAGCATTGACCGTTTTCTGAGGTATCAACAGGCTGATCTATAGTATCAATATCTAAGGTATCAACAGGCTGATCTATAGCATTGACCGTTTTCTGAGATATCAACAGGCTGATCTATAGTATTGACTGTTTTCTGAGATATCAACAGGCTGATCTATAGCATTGACTGTTTTCTGAGATATCAACAGGCTGATCTATAGCATTGACTGTTTTCTGAGGTATCAACAGGCTGATCTATAGCATTGACTGTTTTCTGAGGTATCAACAGGCTGATCTCTAGTATTGACTGTTTTCTGAGGTATCAACAGGCTGATCTATAGCATTGACTGTTTTCTGAGATATCAACAGGCTGATCTGTAGCATTGACTGTTTTCTGGGATATCAACAGGCTGATCTATAGTATCAATATCTAAGGTATCAACAGGTTGATCTATAGCATTGACTGTTTTCTGAGGTATCAACAGGCTGATCTATAGTATTGACTGTTTTCTAAGGTATCAACAGGCTGATCTATAGCATTGACTGTTTTCTGAGATATCAACAGGCTGATCTATAGTATTGACTGTTTTCTAAGATATCAACAGGCTGATCTATAGCGTTGACTGTTTTCTAAGATATCAACAGGCTGATCTATAGTATTGAACTGTTTTCTGAGATATCAACAGGCTGATCTATAGTATTGAACTGTTTTCTGAGATATCAACAGGCTGATCTATAGCATTGACTGTTTTCTAAGATATCAACAGGCTGATCTATAGTATTGACTGTTTTCTGGGATATCAACAGGCTGATCTATAGTATTGACTGTTTTCTAAGGTATCAACAGGCTGATCTATAGCATTGACTGTTTTCTGAGATATCAACAGGCTGATCTACAGTATTGAACTGTTTTCTGAGATATCAACAGGCTGATCTATAGTATTGACTGTTTTCTAAGGTATCAACAGGCTGATCTATAGCATTGACTGTTTTCTGAGATATCAACAGGCTGATCTATAGCATTGACCGTTTTCTGAGGTATCAACAGGCTGATCTATCGTATTGACTGTTTTCTGAGGTATCAACAGGCTGATTTATAGCACTGAGCGTTTTCTGTCAAAGAAATAAGATGAACATGTAAATGTACATGTAATACACTTAGAAAAAAAGTTGCTGTCTACAACCTAGAATGGTTATTCGGCTGTCCCCATAGGAGAACCCTTTTCAGAACCCATTTCGATTCCAGGTAGAACCCTTTATAGTTCCAGGTAGAAACCTTTAATGTTCCAGTAGAACCCTTTAAGGTTCCAGTGGTTCCAGTAGAACCCTTTAAGGTTCCAGTAGAACCCTTAAAGGTTCCAGTAGAACCCATTTAGGCTCCAGTAGAACCCTTTAAGGCTCCAGTAGAACCCTTTAATGTTCCAGGTAGAACCCTTTAATGTTCCAGGTAGAACCCTTTAAGGTTCCAGTAGAACCCTTTAAGGTTCAAGTGGTTCCAGTAGAACCCTTAAAGGTTCCAGTAGAACACATTTAGGCTTCAGTAGAACCCTTTAAGGTTCCAGGTAGAACCGTTTAAGGTTCCAGTAGAACCCTTTTAGGTTCCAGTGGTTCCAGTAGAATCCTTTTAGGTTATAGTAGAACCCTTTCTGTTACATCACAGAGAATTCAAAAATGCCTACTTGATGTTATCCAAACTTAATTTCATCGGAGAAGACATATTCCTTCAAAATCTGAAGATTTGTTTTTTTGAACGTCCTGTTATTAAAATGGAATTAGGTAGCCTTTCCTTGCAAATTGCTGCCGCAAGGCATCAGTTGGAATCAAACGCTCACTTCAAATTTGACAACCAAATAGAGGTAATGCAATAGAAGATTTGTCTTTAATATATGTGTTTTTAATCATGTTTATTTTTTTATTTATTTTAATACAAAAATTACATATTCTCATGAGATATGTGTTCCATTGCAATATTTTTGACTGGGTGTTTGATACACATGTCTGTTAATTAAATAGAGATATCAACAGACTGTAATCCAACTAGTGCTCTCTACTCTGACAAGTGTGTGTGTGTGTGTGTGGTGTGTGTGTGTGTGTGTGTGTGTGTGAGCGCATGTCTCTGCTTTCTGAGGAGTTTGAGAAGCATCGCCCCCCCCCCCCCCCCCCCCCCCCCCCCCAACAGAGGAATTCCTCATTTCATGATGAGACTACTTCATTTGAATGCCTCAGCTCTCTAGACACTTCTTAGGCATTGTGTGTGTGATGCAGGCAGGTATACACACACATACACACACACACACACACACAAGCACGTGCATACACACCCGTACACTCACACACAATTTTTGTATTCTTTCCTTACAGTGCACTTCTTCTATTCAGGATACAGACTGATGAAAAGGAAAGGTTGGATTAATTAGTCAACCACTTATGATAGACTGATTCACATAACAGAGGTCTCCTCTCCTCTTTGTCACAATATTTTAGTCCAGTCAATTCACCTTTGAACTTTTAAGTATTTGTGATTTCCTACATATTGTTCTTCCTTTATAAAAGATGAAGAAAATATAAAATATTTATTGGGTGAAAAGCCAAAATGTGCAGCCAAATATGTGTCCTCCTGCCACAACCTGAGGGACAGCCAGTGAAAAGTGCAATGTAATGTGGATAATATTTCCCATGTAGTTTAGTTTTGTCTTTCATTCCATGTCATGTGTCTTCTCAGTCACGGTGACACTGGTCTACTACCATCGCTTTAATGTATTGTTGTTCTGATTAATATTGTAGTTGTAGTTGTTGTTAATGGTAATCCCATGTCCACTACTACTATTATTATTGCTGTTGGTCACACCATTTATTTATATATAAATATATATATATATATATATATATATATATAAATAATATATTTATTTTATTTTTATTTTTCGATATGTATACTTTGACAATGTAAGTAATAATGAACTTGCCATGTCAATAAAGTCAATTGAATTAATTGAGAGAGAGAGAGAGAGAGAGAGAGAGAGAGAGAGAGAGAGGCTTGGCTCCTGAAAGACTGAGAGAACCATATTGGGGCTAAAGGGTAGATTCCAGGATGCAGAGAAACATAACAACCTCTCTCTCTCGGAGCTCCATCATCATCAGAGAGGTGAGGTGTTTCAAGGCACTGCATTCAGCTTCACGAGGTGATAACTCCATTTGGTATGTGGTATTACAGATGTTTGGTCCCTCTTAGGGATCTGGTGATGAAAAACAAATAACATATAGCTGAGAGAGAGAGAGAGAGAGAGACAGGGGGGAGAGAGACAGGAGAGAGAGAGACAGGAGAGAGAGAGAGAGGAGACAGGGGGAGAGAGAGACAGAAGAGAGAGAGACAGGAGAGAGAGGGGGAGAGAGAGAGAGGGGGGAGACAGGGGGGGAGAGAGAGAGAGGAGAGAGAGAGGGGGGAGAGAGAGAGAGAGAGGGGGGAGAGCGAGAGAGAGAGAGAGAGGGGGGAGAGAGAGAGAGAGAGAGGGGGGAGAGAGAGGGGGGAGAGAGAGAGAGAGAGAGAGAGAGGTCTTAAAATCTTAATGAACTTTTAGAGTGTAATGTTTACTCTCCTTCCTTGGCCTCCAACTACTCTTAAATGCAAGTAAAACTAAATGCATGCTCTTCAACCGTTCGCTGCCTGCACCTGCCTGCCCGACTAGCATCACTACTCTGGACGGTTCTGACCTAGAATACGTGGACAACTACAAATACCTAGGTGTCTGGCTAGACTGTAAACTCTCCTTCCAGACTC
>NC_138307.1:37527500-37530000 GCF_965601325.2 Salmo salar | reverse complement strand
GGGAGCAGACGGCAGGACTTCGAGAACCGATCCACAACTACCAGGATCGTGGTGTTCCCCTGAGACGGCGGGAGATCCGTGAGGAAATCCACCGAGAGGTGAGACCAAGGTCGTTGTGGAACGGGGAGGGGCTGTAGTTTCCCTCGCGGCAGGTGCCTAGGAGCCTTGCACTGGGCGCATACCGAACAGGAAAAGACATAATGACGAACATCCTCAACCAAGGTGGGCCACCAGTACCTCCCCTTCAGGCCCCGCACTGTCCGTTCCACCCCAGGATGACCCGAGGAGGGTAGAGTGTGGGACCATCGGATCAGGCGATCGCGAACACCAAGCGGAACGTATTTCAGACCCACGGGACATTGAGGTGGAGTGGGTTCTGACTGGCCCGCCCGCTCGATGTCCGCATCCACCTCCCTTACCACCGGTGCCACTAGACAGGAGGCGGGGAGTATGGGAGTAGGATCGATGGTCCGCTCCTCGGTGTCGTAGAGACGCGACAGTGCGTCAGCCTTCCGGTTCCGGGAACCTGGAATGTACGAGAGGGTAAATTGAAACCTCGTAAAGAACATGGCCCACCTGGCTTGACGAGGATTAAGTCTCCTCGCTGCCCGGATATACTCCAGATTACGGTGGTCGGTCCAGATGAGAAAAGGGTGACGTGCCCCCTCAAGCCAATGTCTCCACACCGTCAAAGCCTTGACCACGGCTAACAGCTCCCGGTCCCCCACATCATAGTTGTGCTCCGCCGGGCTCAGCTTCTTAGAAAAGAATGCACAGGGGCGGAGCTTCGGAGGAGCGCCCGAACGCTGCGACAGCACTGCTCCTACCCCAGCCTCGGACGCGTCCACCTCCACTATGAATGGCAAAGAGGGGTCCGGATGTGCCAGCACAGGAGCGTTGGTAAACAGAACCTTCAGACGGTGGAAGGCTCTGTCCGCCTCTGCCGACCACCGTAGCCGCACCGGACCCCCCTTCATCAGGGAGGTAATGGGAGCCGCCACCTGGCCAAAACCCCGGATAAACCTCCGGTAATAATTGGCGAACCCCAAGAACCGCTGCACCTCCTTCACAGTGGTTGGGGTTGGCCAATTACGCACTGCCGTAACGCGGTCACATTCCATCACCACCCCCGAGGTGGAAATGCGATATCCCAGAAAAGAGACGGCTCGTTTGGAGAACTCACATTTCTCAGCCTTGACGTATAGGTTATGCTCCAGCAGCCGCCCAAGCACTTTACGCACCAGAGACACATGCCCGGCGCATATGGTGGAGTAGATCAGGATGTCATCGATGTACACCACCACACCCTGCCCGAGCATGTCCCTAAGGACCTCGTCCACAAAGGATTGGAAGACGGCGGGAGCATTTTTTAACCCATACGGCATGACGAGGTACTCATAATGGCCAGATGTAGTATTAAATGCGGTTTTCCACTCGTCTCCATCTCGGATACGCACCAGGTTAATTATACGCGCTCCTGAGATCTAATTTTGTGAAGAAGCGCGCCCCGTGAAATGACTCCACTGCCGTAGCAATGAGAGGTAGCGGGTAACTGAAACCCACTGTGATAGCATTTAGACCTCTATAGTCAATGCACGGGCGCAGACCTCCCTCCTTCTTCTTCACAAAAAAAGAAGCTCGAGGAGACGGGTGACTTAGATGGCCGAATGTATCCCTGTCTCAAGGACTCAGCGACGTATGTCTCCATAGCCGCTGTCTCTTCCTGAGACAGAGGATACACGTGACTCCTAGGAAGGGCCGCGTCGGCCTGGAGGTTTATCGCACAATCCCCTCGTCGATGGGGGGTAATTGAGTTGCCTTCGTCTTACTGAAGGCGATAGCCAAATCAGCATATTCTGAGGGAATGCGCACGGTGGAGACTTGGTCTGGACTTTCCACCGTGGTTGCACCGATGGAAACTCCTATGCACCTACCTGAGCACTCCCTCGACCACCCCTTAAAGAGACCTCTGCCTCCACGAAATCTGAGGGTTGTGAGTGGCTAGCAAGGGGATTCCCAGTACCACCGGAAACGCCGGGGAGTCAATGAGGAATAAGCTGATACGTTCCTCATGGCCCCCCCACGTCAGCATAACCAGTGGCACAGTGACCTCCCCCACTTGGCCGGACCCGAGCGGTTGACTATCTAGGGCGTGCACAGGGAAGGGGTGGTCCAGCTGAACCAGGGGAATCCCTAACTTCTTAGCTAACCCACGGTCCATAAAACTCCCAGCTGCACCTGAATTGACTAGTGCCTTATACTGGAAGTGAGGGGAAAAATCAGGAAAACAAACTGAGGTGTACATGTGGTCGACAGGGGGCTCTGGGTGTGGCTGGTGCTGACTCACCTGGGGGGTCGATGTAGTGCTCTGCCTACCCTCCGACCTCCCGGGTGGACCACTCCAGCACCGGTCCACAGTGTGTCCTCTGCGCCCACAGTGGGTGCAGGAGAGGCCCCCCCCTCCGGTCCTCCTCGACGCAGCTCCCCCTATCTCCATGGG
>NC_138307.1:37352500-37522500 GCF_965601325.2 Salmo salar | reverse complement strand
TTTCTCCTGCCTTGTTAAGTTGTTGTTGTGTTCTCTTCCTGCAGCCAGCGCTTTACCTGGTGGTTCAGAATTACCCAGAGTGCACTCTGACTGTGTGAGAAATTACCTACAGCCTGCATTCAGGGAGGCAGATAGTCAGATGATTAAAATTCATGTGCTTTCAATCTTGATTAAAAGACGATGCAAGCGACCAGGAAATCAAACAATACGATGACAGGGGAAGTGACAGGAAGTCCTTCTGAATTCCTGAGTCTAGTGAAGTCTCTCCAGAAGAAATGATTCATGACTTTACAGCTGCCAGTTAGGTAAAGCGTTTGAAAAATAGAACTACATAAAGAGTTAAATAAATAAATAATATTGTCACGTCTCTCTCCAGATGAATGAATCAGTTACATTTATGTCAAATATTATCATTCATTTCCACTTTTGTGTGTGTGTGTGTGTGTATGCGTGCGTGCCTGTGTGTGTTTCTGTGTGTGAGTGTGTGTCTGTATGCGACTGTGTGCGTGTCTGTGTGTGTCTGTGTGTGTGTGTGAGAGAGATCTGTCATTTTGGTTGTGCGTGGCTGCAAGCCCACACACTACATAGATAGAGGCTGAAAGAGAGGGTGAACAACTGATGGAGAAGGAAGGGAGGGAGGGAGGGAGGGAGGGAGGGAGGGAAGGAAGGAAGGAAGGAAGGAAGGAAGGAAGGAAGGAAGGAAGGAAGGAAGGAAGGAAGGAAGGAAGGAAGGAAGGAAGGAAGGAAGGAAGGAAGGAAGGAAGGAAGGAAGGAAGGGATTGTCATTGAACGGATGACAAGTGACAGGGGAACACACCTCCATGCAAGAGACAATACAACCACAATGAACTGAACACATGAAGGTGTCACCTGTCTGGTTGAATATGAGAAGTCCATGTTCCTCCCAAATGGCACCCTATTCTCTACAGGGACCCTGTTTAAAAGTAGTGTACCCTATTCTCTACAGGGACCCTGTTTAAAAGTAGTGTACCCTATTCTCTACAGGGACCCTGTTTAAAAGTAGTGTACCCTATTCTCTACAGGGACCCTGTTTAAAAGTAGTGTACCCTATTCTCTGCAGGGACCCTGTTTAAAAGTAGTGTACCCTATTCTCTACAGGGACCCTGTTTAAAAGTAGTGCACTATATTGGTAATAGTTTGCCATTTGGGTTATTCCAATAGAAGAATGTTAAAGTGTTTCTTTGTCAATATTACATAATTGAAAGTGATGAGAGAGTGAAGAGAGAGACACCGTGTAAACAGTCATGTTTGGTCCTGTCTTTACAGTGACAGAACAAACAGTCATGTTTGGTCCTGTCTTTACAGTGACAGAACAAACAGTCATGTTGCCCGTCGTTTGGTCCTGTCTTTACAGTGACAGAACAAACAGTCATGTTTGGTCCTGTCTTTACAGTGACAGAACAAACAGTCATGTTGCTAATCGTTTGGTCCTGTCTTTACAGTGACAGAACAAACAGTCATGTTGCTAATCGTTTGGTCCTGTCTTTACAGTGACAGAACAAACTGTCATGTCGCACATTAGATAGCTTTGTAATGTACGTCTCCCTATAGGCTAGGTTGGTACCACTAGCTAGCTAACACCTGTTAGCCTCATTGTTCTAACCATTAGATAGCTTTGTAATGTACCTCTCAATATAGGCTGGTATCACTAGCTTGCTAACACCTGTTAGCCTCATTGCTCTAACCATTAGATAGCTTTGTAATATACCTCTCAATATAGGCTGGTATCACTAGCTTGCTAACACCTGTTAGCCTCATTGTTCTAACCATTAGATAGCGTTGTAATATAACTCTCAATATAGGCTGGTATCACTAGCTTGCTAACACCTGTTAGCCTCATTGTTCTAACCATTAGATAGCGTTGTAATATACCTCTCAATATAGGCTGGTATCACTAGCTTGCTAACACCTGTTAGCCTCATTGTTCTAACCATTAGATAGCTTTGTAATGTACGTCTCCCTATAGGCTAGGCTGGTATCACTAGCTAGCTAATACCTGTTTAACCTCATTGTTCTAACCATTAGATAGCGTTGTAATATACCTCTCAATATAGGCTGGTATCACTAGCTAGCTAACACCTGTTTAGCCTCATTGCTCTAACCATTAGATAGCTTTGTAATGTATGCTGCAATACAGACTAGGCTGGTATCACCTATCATTAGCACAACACAGACTTCAGCATGAACTTTAACTTCAACTTTGCATAGAATACTGCTGCAGACATAACAATCATTAACCTTATAAACTCTACCATAGGCATCTGCATATATCAACGTATGTCTCAATATAACACCAGCTAGTTAACACCTGTCCTCATTACTAGAAATGCAAAAGACTGTTAGACTTTACCCACACATACCATACTGGAGCAGTTTCAGTAGACACACACTTGTACAAACTAACTAAATAAACGTTTAGGTTTAGGGATAGGGTTAGAATTTGGGTTAGGCTTAGGGTTAGGGTTAGAATTAGGGTTAGGCTTAGGGTTAGGGTTAGAATTAGGTTTAGGTTTAGGATTAGGGTTAAAAATATGGTTAGGTTTAGGGTTAGAATTAGGGTTAGGTTTAGGGTTAGAAATATGGTTAGGTTTAGGGTTAGAATTAGGGTTAGGTTTAGGGTTAGGTTTAGGGTTAGAATTAGGGTTAGGTTTAGGATTAGGGTTAGAAATATGGTTAGGTTTAGGGTTAGTGTTAGTGTTAGAATTAGGGTTAGGTATAGAGTTAGGGTTAGAATTAGATTTATGTTTAGGATTAGGGTTAGAAATATGGTTAGGTTTAGGGTTAGGGTTAGAATTAGGGTTAGATTTAGTATTAGGGTTAGAATTAGATTTAGGTTTAGTGTTAGGAGTTTTGGGTTAAGGTTAATGTTTAAGGTTAGGGTTACAGTTTAGGGAAAATAGGATGTTGAATGGAATCAATTGTTGTTCCCCAAAAAGTATTCTTGGGCAGTGGGGTGTGCAGAACATTTTGAATGGCCAAGGTGTGGACACAGTTCCAGTTTAGGGGGTCTTACATTGTTTACCTTTATCGATGCAAAGTGGATTTTTTTTCAACATAATTATGAAATGCTTCAGCTTAGGTTTGGTACATTTCCCTGTTCAATTAATAAATCATAAATCAATTTCAGAAGTCTTGTTATAGTGTTTGCAATCAAGGTCCAGATTTTATTCATTGGGTTTTAGCGCACAGCAGTACAATTCACTTGAAAGTGCCACCACTGAATTGTACTGTACCCTACCAACCAGTTGTAGGGAAGGAATGATGCCTTTAGTTATTCATGCAGGTCTATTCCCAATGGTGGCCAGAGGTTTGACCATTTCACCGTAGGTGTGTATACAGTAGTCAACATCTCAGCAAGCTTTACAGTCATCCTTACAAATGTTGACAATAGCAAAGTAATGATTCATTAAAATTTGTTTACTCTTAAGGATCCGCACCTTTTTTCAAATTTTCGCCTAAAATGACATCACCAAATCTAACTGCCTGTATCTCAGGACCTGAAGCAAGAATATGCATATTCTCGGTATCATTTGAAAGGAAACACTTTGAAGTTTGTGGAAATGTGAAATTAATGTAGGAGAATATGACACATTAGATCTGGTAAAAGATAATACAAAGAAAAAAACAATGTATTTTTTTTGTACCATCGTCTTTGAAATGCAAGATGAAGGCCATATTGTAATATTCCAGCCCAGGCGCAATTTATGTTTTGACCACTAGATGGCAGCAGTGTATGTGCAACGTTTTAGATTGATCCAATGAACCATTGCATATCTGTTCAAAAATGTGTATCAAGACAGCGCAAATGTGCCTAATTGGTATAGTAATAACTTTTCCAGTTCATAACTGTGTACCCTCCTCAAACATTAGCATGGTATTCTTTCACTGTAATAGCTACTGTAAATAAGACAGTGCAGTAAATTAATGAGAATTTAAGCTTTCTGCCAATATCATATATGTCTGTGTCCTGGGAAATGTTCATGTTACTTACAACCTCATGCTAATTGCATTAGCCTACGTTAGCTCAACCATTCCGTGGAAGGGACACCGATCTGTAGAGATCCTTAAATTAAACATATTATGCATTTTAAATAACATATAAAATGACATTTAACTTCAAGTCAACTGCTTTGTTTAGCCCATTACACTGGTGGGAATTGGCCTACAGTGTATGAATAGGGCTACATTGAAATGTTTCTTCCAGAAGAACTACGGAATGCATAACCGTTGCAGCAAGACACAACAGTTCACCGGACACAAGACTGGATCCAAACATTACACGGTTGATTTTACATCTACTGTCATTTTTACTTCATAACGGATTGTGAGAATACTCTAGATACATTCAGTAATATGAGAAGAATATTCTTGGAAAATTTGGGCTAGGTGCAACATAAGACAACAACAAAAAATGAGAAGAGTTTCAGTGAGAGGTCTAACTGGTGTCTACAAGTGGACACACCTCTCCAAACTGTGGGTTTCAGTGAGAGGACTAACTGATGTCTACAAGTGGACACACCTCTCCAAACTGTGTGTTTCAGTGAGAGGACTAACTGGTGTCTTCAAGTGTCCACACCTCTCCAAACTGTAGGTTAGTGAGAGGTCTAACTGGTGTCTACAAGTGGACACACCTCTCCAAACTGTGTGTTTCAGTGAGAGGTCTAACTGGTGTCTTCAAGTGGACACACCTCTCCAAAGTGTGCACAGTTCCTAAGCAATTTCAATTCACTTTTATGACTCAAAGAAGAGTCTTCAACTATGAGGGTATTTTCTGATCTCTCCTAGCTGTTCCATTGAGGACCTAGAGCAAGCACACTTGTAGTTGTTTTGTTTAGAACACAGCCCTGCTTCCACGCCATCACACAATTACTGTTTGTGTTTACGCATTCCGAAAATGGTCCATTATAAATCTCGATCTGGGTCAGGTGGGCATCCTTTGAAAGCCTGTTCTATTGTCAACATGCCTAGCTACATTATACAATATGATCTTACAGTGGTAGGCTTTCACAAGGCAATTCTGGTGCACATAGAATGGAATCATAAGCGAATTCAGTTGTTTGGTCCACAGCAAATTGTATTCACAATACATCAAACATAGACTCGTTCTGTTCAGAACCACCCAGGGTATGACGGCCATGTAATCTGGTAACTGCATATCAAACATAGACTCATTCTGTTCAGAACAACCCGGGGTATGATGCCATGTCATCTGGTAACATAGTGATCCTAAACGTTGACGCTGAAGTGCACGTTTGGATGGACGGGTGTTTGGTTTGCTTGTAATGACATCAAAGCGATATTTATTATAATCCTCAAAGTCTCCTCTTTCAAAATATATATTTGAGTCATGTACTGAATGTAAGTACATTATTTACCTTCAGAGGTGGATGTATCAACCCAGTTGTTAACAGTGAGATGCTTGGTAAACAACAGGTGTAGACTAACAGTGAAATGCTTGGTAAACAACAGGTGTAGACTAACAGTGAAATGCTTACTTACGGGCGCTTCCCAACAATACAGAAAACAATATGAAATAATAATAAAAATACATAAATAATAAAAATATCAACTATTAATTAACTATAATAATAATAATACTAATAATAACAACAATAACTATAATAATACCTATACTAACAATAATCATAATTATAATAACAATAAAAATAACAATAATTATAATAATACTAATACTAATAATAACTATAATAATACTAATTATAACTGTAATAACTGTAATAATAGCGATAATAATAATACCTATACTAATAATAACTATAATAATAACAATAATAATAACTATAATAATACTAATAATAATTGTAATAACTGCAATAATAGCTATAATAGCAATACCTATACTAATAATAATACTAATAATAACAATTATAATAACAATAATAATAAAAATATAATAACTACAATAATAATAATTATAATAACTATAATAATAACAATTATAATAACTATAATAATTATTATTATTATAATAACTATAATAATAACTATGATAATAATACCCATACTAATAATAATAACAATAATTACAATTGTAAGAACGGTAATAATAACTATAATAATAACTATGATAATAACAATCATAATAACTAAAATAAAAGAGAGACAGACAGAGAGAGACAGAGAGAACAGAGAGAGAACAGAGAGAGACAGAGAGAGAGAGAACAGAGAGAGACAGAGAGAGACAGAGAACAGAGCTATAGTACCTCTATCCAGTTCTGTGGATGGAGGACTGATTCATAAAGCAGACATCTACTTTAATCTCTGCCAGGTATTATAAAGTTGTTTGTGTGTGTATGTCTGCGTATGAGTCTCTGTGTGTCTTTGTCTGTGCGTGTGTGTGATTTGGAAAGCCAACCCTCAGTAAATATGTTGCCCCTGGTTACAATGGTCTTTAAAGGATTTCTGTCTCCAATGAGAAATTAGGCAGTACGCCTCAGAAGAGGGTTGGATAGGAATGCCTACTGGGAGAAAGAGGAGAAAGAGGAGAAAGAGGAGAGAGATAGAGAGAGAGAGAGAGAGAGAGAGAGAGAGAGAGAGATAATAACACTGTTCTCTACCTGTTCTGAAATGATGTGTAAATATCAACCAGTCTGACAGATGTTTAGTCTCGTCCTTTTCTGTGGGTAACATTGGTTATTGGGACACAGAAAAGTAACATAGCAGTCTGTCTGTAGCTACACTTGGTCTGTGTCTCTAGTCTGTGTCCCAAATGTCACCCTGTTCTCTATATGTCTATATAAACCTATGGGCCACCGTCAAAAGTAGTGCACCATATAGGGGGAATATAGGGTACCATTTGAGATGCAATTTTTGTTACACTCAGCTAGACCCCAGTTCTTTCTCCG
Organism: Salmo salar; assembly: GCF_965601325.2. Lineage (NCBI taxonomy): Eukaryota > Metazoa > Chordata > Actinopteri > Salmoniformes > Salmonidae > Salmo > Salmo salar. Next base: position 37,515,613 of record NC_138307.1, on the reverse strand, counting down.
GGGGACTCAGAGGAGTGGAACCGACCGAGAGCCTTTTCTCCACAGCTTTGCTATCTGTCCAACCATGCATATCTCTGCTATTTCAACAACTGGCTATCTCCTCAAACCTTTCATATCTTTGTAACGCTTTCCAGGTAAATTCACATGGGTGCGTTTCCCCTCCCTCCCTCCCTCCCTCCCTCCCTCCCTCCCTCCCTCCCTCCCTCCCTCCCTCGCTACGCTTGAGATAAAGACAAATTGTGGATGTTTTTAGGACCAATTTTTGTATTTGCCTTCTCTCATTGGAATATGAACATTTCTCTGCACTGCCGTGACAGAGAGAAACAACATCCTGGTTAGATTGTACTCCAGTCATTTCTCTGCACTGCCGTGACAGAGAGAACCCACATCCTGGTTAGATTGTACTACAGTCAATTCTCTGCACTGCCGTGACAGAGAGAAACCACATCCTGTTTAGATTGTACTCCAGTCATTTCTCTGCACTGCCGTGACAGAGAGAAACCACATCCTGTTTAGATTGTACTACAGTCAATTCTCTGCACTGCCGTGATGTTTGATCAATGTGGTAAATCCAGTACTGTGGTGTATTATGGTCCGAGGAGTAGATGGACATTAAGGTGAGAGTTCAGAGGATCTCCCTGCAGTAACAGCCATCACATCACATCACAATAAATAACTGAGTTACAGCCAACAGTGTGACTGTAATATCTGGTGTATTTGGTGCTGGTTTAGCTGAGTTACAGCCAACAGTGTGACTGTAATATCTGGTGTATTCGGTGCTGGTTTAGCTGAGTTACAGTCAACAGTGTGTCTATAATATCTGGTGTATTTGGTGCTGGTTTAGCTGAGTTACAGCCAACAGTGTGACTATAATATCCCACGTATTTCCTCATGTAGCAGGCAGCAGTTTGACTGTTGCTTCACTAAATGATGTTCTCCGATCCTGTCATTGGGTCTAGAGAGTTTGACTGCTAGTGTTACTGTGTGCTGTAGTGATGTGATATTAAAGCTGAGAGTCCTTGGGGCTTTTCTTTGACTCTGTTGAGAAATGATTTCCCCCTCGTCTCTCTCTCTCTCTCTCTCTCTCTCTCTCTCTCTCTCTCTCTCTCTCTCTCTCTCTCTCTCTCTCTCTCTCTCTCTCTCTCTCTCTCTCTCTCTCTCTCTCTCTCTCTCTCTCTCTCTCTCTCTCTCTTCTCTCTCTCTCTCTCTCTTCTCTCTCTCTCTCCTCTCTCTCTCTCTCTCTCTCTCTCTCTCTCTCTCTCTCTCTCTCTCCTCTCTCTCTCTCTCTCTCTCTCTCTCTCTCTCTCTCTCTCTCTCTCTCTCTCTCTCTCTCTCTCTCTCTCTCTCTCTCTCTCTCTCTCTCTCTCTCTCTCTCTCTCTCTCTCTCTCTCTCTCTCTCTCTCTCTCTCTCTCTCTCCCCCTGTGTGTTGAGCCAGCAACTTAAACGGGTTATCTTTGCCGTAAAGTTCCTTGGCTGAATAGGGCCCCGTTAACACTGCCGTAGCGCGAGAGTAAAGGCTCTTTTTAAGAAAGAGGTATCTCTTTTGAAGGGAAAAAGCCTTCACCTTAACCCTTCAATGAACTGATCTGGGATGCTGAGCTCTGTGATAGTCACTAATCCTTACCATGTGGGCTACTGCTGTGCTGGGGATCAGCGTCTCTCTCTCTCTCCCTCTCTCTCTGTGTGAGAGTGAGAGAGTGGCTCTGCTTAATACAGCTCCAGAGATGCAAGAGAGACAAGGAGAGAGAGCGAGACAGGGATTGAGAGAGAGAGACAGAGAGAGACAGAGAGAGAGACAGGGAGAGAGACAGGGAGAGAGACAGGGATAGAGACAGAGAGACAGAGAGAGAGAGAGACAGAGAGAGACAGAGACAGAGAGAGACAGAGAGAGACAGGGAGAGACAGGGAGAGACAGAGAGAGAGACAGGGAGAGAGCAGAGGAGCGGAGAGAATGAAATCTTGCTGAATAATGGTTGAAAGAGATCCAGTCACCGTGGTGAATCCCAGTCACAGTGATGAATCCCAGTCACAGTAGTGAATCCCAGTCACCGAGATGAATCCCAGTCACCGCGATGAATCCCAGTCACCGTGATGAATCCCAGTCACCGCGATGAATCCCCTTTCAGCCCTTTAACAGGTCGTTATCAGTATCACAGAGTCCCACTAGCGTTTCAATTGGCTACTGGGGGAACAAGGAGACCCCAGCGCCTCTAAAACCATAGTACAGAACCACACAGGTCCAGTTTAGGTCCGGTTAATCTGCTCAAAACAACTGTCCACGTTTAGCTCTGTCATCAGAGTTCAAATGTGGAATAATCTGACAGGTGAGGTTCTCACTATGTTCCTCACGAGGGGAAGTTAGTAAAAACTAAATAAGTATAACATTTATTTGAACAACCCCTTGAAAACAGACATGCGGTTGTCATTTTAGCGGGAGCTGGGGGTTTCCTTGCCCACCCAGCAGTCAAACTGTACGCACTGTGATGTTTTATTGATAACGACCTGTAGAAGAAGGGAAGTAGCGTGGCCTCACGGTGAAGACTTCCTGTTAATTGTGTCTTCCTGTAAGCCCTGGAACATGACCAACTATAGGACTCAGTGTTGACACTTAGAATCCCAACTGACGTTTTGGAAGATTTCAGCTGACCAACTGCTGTTCCAGTTATATACTAACATATATAATAATAATATAATAACAATAATAATAATATACCTAACCCACCTTTACACAATGTTTTTTTTGTGCCTAAACATGTCAACAATAGACAGAGAGAGAGACAGAGACACAGAGACACAGATACACACAGATACACACAGAGACACACAGAGACACAGAGACACACAGAGACACACAGAGACACACAGAGACACAGAGACACACAGAGACACACAGAGAGACAGAGACACACAGAGACACACAGAGAGACAGAGACACACAGAGACACACAGAGACACAGAGACACACAGAGACACACAGAGAGACAGAGACACACAGAGACACACAGAGAGACAGAGACACACAGAGACACACAGAGACACACAGAAACACAGAGACACACAGAGACACACAGAGACACAGAGACACACAGAGACACACAGAGACACACAGAGACACACAGAGACACACAGAGACACACAGAGACACACAGAGACACACAGAGACACACAGAGACAGACAGAGACACAGACACAGAGACAGAGACCGAGACACAGAGAGACACAGAGAGACACAGAGACACAGAGACACAGAGACACAGAGAGACAGAGACAGAGACATAGACAGAGACACAGAGACATAGACAGAGAGACACAGAGACACAGAGAGACAGAGACACAGACAGAGACACAGACAGAGACACAGACAGAGACACAGACAAGAGAGACAGAGAGACAGGGAGACAGAGAGACAGAGGCAGAGATGAAGAGAGAGAGAGTGTAATTAAAATGAATGATCAGTAGAAAAAAACGCAGTCTCGTTTTTTTCCACTAAATACTTTGAAACACAAAGTAAAACAAACAAACTGAAGTGATTGCATCTGTCCACATGTGAAGATAATTGAGGGTGGTGATTGTGTCTGAGTCGGAGGACTGCAGGCCTCACTATTAAAGGAGAGGAAGAGACAGAGACAGATGGAGGGATGACAGGTGGAGACAAGGTGAGAAGTAATCACACTGAGGCAGCACGGCATGCTGGGGAGGGAAGGTAGGCCGGCGTTCACACACGCACACACACACACACACACACACACACACACACACACACACACACACACACACACACACACACACACACAATAAATAATTAGCTTGACGAGAAAAATAAGAACAAGAAACTGCGTCAAAAGACAAATAAGGAGGAGGAGGAGGAGGAGGAGGAGGAGAAGGAGGAGGAGGGGACTGAATATGTAAAGAGATGAAGAGAAGATGGGGGGAAAGGTGGAGAGGTAGAGGAGGAGGTATGAGTGATGAAGGTAGAGAGGGGAGAGGTAGAGGAGGTATGAGTGATGAAGGTGGAGATGGGAGAGGTAGAGGAGGAGGTATGAGTGATGAAGGTGACGAGGGGGAGAGGTAGAGGAGGAGAGGAGGTGTGAGTGATGAAGGTGGAGAGGGGGAGAGGTAGAGGAGGAGAGGAGATTTGAGTGATGAAGGTGGAGAGGTAGAGAGGTAGAGGAGGAGGTATGAGTGATGAAGGTGGAGAGGGGGAGAGGTAGAGGAGGAGAGGAGATTTGAGTGATTAAGGTGGAGAGGGGGAGAGGTAGAGGAGGAGAGAAGGTGTGAGTGATGAAGGGGAAGTAAAAACCAGGATGCAGTGGGAAAGAAAGAAGTGCTGAAAACGTTTGAATTGAGCAGAAGACTGAAATTAGATTTCTGTTGAGGAAACAGATTCACAGCTCATGTCAAGCCCAAGGCTACGTCCCAACATGGCACCTCATGCCCTACGATCCTGTTCTAAGCTAGTGGAACCATGGGCCCTGGTCAAAGATAGTGCACTATATAGGGAATAGGGTGCCGTTTGTGATGCACATTATCTCAACTGTCAGCTACTTCCACCCATGATATATGTCTGCCTGAAAATCCATTGTGACTTATTAAAGGCCTATTTCACACCTTTTTCTGTGTGGATCAAATTAACAGCAATGCCTGCAAAATGCAAAAACGCTTTGATTGACAGAAGCAACAATGCTCGCTACCTGGGATACAGCCGTGCCGAATCCTGCATGGTTTTTCACCCCAGACCTTCACATGTTCCACTGGAGAAATATCATTTACAATTCACCAGCCATGGATTTAAATGTCACTCATTATGTCTGAGAACGGGTTGATTGACAGTTGATATTCAGAATCAAGCCGACGTTTGGCAGAGGGCTTCTTCTCCTCGTCACCACGCCAACGCTTCAGGCTTTAGGCGGTCCGCCGAGGCCTGCATGGAACTGTGTACCCCCTCCTTCCTCCTCTCCTCTCTCCTATTCTCTCCTTCCTCCTCTCCTCCCTCCTATTCTCTCCTTCCTCCTCTCCTCCCTCCTATTCTCTCTCCTCCCTCCTATTCTCTCTCCTCCTCTCCTCCCTCCTATTCTCTCTCCTCCCTCCTCTCCTCTCTCCTATTCTCTCCTTCCTCCTCTCCTCCCTCCTATTCTCTCCTCCCTCCTCTCCTCCCTCCTATTCTCTCTCCTCCCTCCTCTCCTCCCTCCTATTCTCTCTCCTTCCTCCTCTCCTCCCTCCTATTCTTCCTTCTCTCCTTCCTCCTCTCTCCTCCCTCCTATTCTCTCGCCTCCCTCCTCTCTCCTCGCCTCCTCTCTCCTCGCCTCCTCTCCTCCTTCCTCTCTTTCCAAGGTCACTCATCCCTCCTCTCCTCCCAAGGCCACTCATCCCTCCTCTTCTCCCTCCTCCTCTCCCTCCTCTACTCTTCTCCCTCCTCTCCTCCCAAGGCCAATCATCCCTCCTCTCCTCCCTCCTCCTCTCCCTCCTCTACTCTCCTCGCTTCTCTCTTCCCAAGGCCACTCATCCCTCCTCTCCTCCCTCCTTTTCTCCCTCTTCTCCTCCCTCCTCTCCTCCCTCCTCTTCTCCCTCCTCTCCTCCCAAGGCCAATCATCCCTCCTCTCCTCCCTCCTTTTCTCCCTCTTCTCCACTCTCCTCTCCTCCCTAGACATCCCTTACTTTCTCTTATTTTCTTCCTCTCCTCCATCTGGTCCCCTCCATCCCTCCCATACCTAGGCCTCTCCCTCCTCCTCTCCTCTCCTCTCCTCTCCCTCTCCTCTCCTCTCCTCTCCTCTCCTCTCCTCTCCTCTCCTCTCCTCTCCTCTCTCCTTTCCTCTCTCCTCCCGTCAGCTTAACTGCACCCAGCACAGTATCACAGTGAGGTTTAAAGCCTTGGAAAATGTTTCAATGTGAAAAATAATTGCTTGGGTAAAGATGTTAGATTTGAGGTGGGAAACAAACCAAAGAAACAAACAAGCCCAAAATCCTTCCTTCCTGTACAGGCTTCTTCATTATGCAGAGACAGCAGAGCACAAGCTATAGAGGACTGACTATATCATAACACACATGGATACAAGCTATAGAGGACTGACTATATCTTAACACACATGGAGACAAGCTATAGAGGACTGACTATATCTTAACACACATGGATACAAGCTATAGAGGACTGACTATATCTTAACACACATGGATACAAGCTATAGAGGACTGACTATATCTTAACACACATGGAGACAAGCTATAGAAGACTGACTATATCTTAACACACATGGAGACAAGCTATAGAAGACTGACTATATCTTAACACACATGGATACAAGCTATAGAGGACTGACTATATCATAACACACACGGAGACAAGCTATAGAGGACTGACTATATCTGGATACACGTCCACAAACACACTCTCTCTCAAACACCTCCTTCTCTCTCTCTCTCTCCCCCTCTCCCATCACTCCCCATCTCTCAGCGTATGCTGTGCAGGGTGACACCTCATCAGAATTGGGAAGGTGTTGATGTGAACGTCTGTCCAGTAACTCACCACAGCCTGCTGGTTAAACTGGGTCCTCAGATAACTCAACACAGCCTGCTGGTTAAACTGGGTCCTCAGATAGCTCAACACAGCCTGCTGGTTAAACTGGGTAGTGGTCCTCAGATAACTCACCACAGCCTGCTGGTTAAACTGGGTAGTGGTCCTCAGATAGCTCAACACAGCCTGCTGGTTAAACTGGGTCCTCAGATAACTCACCACAGCCTGCTGGTTAAACTGGGTAGTGGTCCTCAGATAACTCAACACAGCCTGCTGGTTAAACTGGGTCCTCAGATAACTCAACACAGCCTGCTGGTTAAACTGGGTCCTCAGATAACTCAACACAGCCTGCTGGTTAAACTGGGTCCTCAGATAACTCACCACAGCCTGCTGGTTAAACTGGGTCCTCAGATAGCTCAACACAGCCTGCTGGTTAAACTGGGTCCTCAGATAGCTCACCACAGCCTGCTGGTTAAACTGGGTCCTCAGATAGCTCAACACAGCCTGCTGGTTAAACTGGGTCCTCAGATAACTCAACACAGCCTGCTGGTTAAACTGGGTAGTGTTCCTCAGATAACTCAACACAGCCTGCTGGTTAAACTGGGTAGTGGTCCTCAGATAACTCAACACAGCCTGCTGGTTAAACTGGGTCCTCAGATAACTCAACACAGCCTGCTGGTTAAACTGGGTCCTCAGATAACTCAACACAGCCTGCTGGTTAAACTGGGTCCTCAGATAACTCACCACAGCCTGCTGGTTAAACTGGGTCCTCAGATAACTCAACACAGCCTGCTGGTTAAACTGGGTCCTCAGATAACTCAACACAGCCTGCTGGTTAAACTGGGTGGGGCTGTCTCTCACCAGTCTAGCAGTTCAGTGTGTGTCCCAAATGGCATCCTATTCTATTTATAGTACCCTACACTACCCTTTATGTATATACCCAAGCTCTCCCTCTATCGCTCTCTCCCTGTCTCTGTCTCACTCTCTCATTTGGGACGTCTCCCAGCTCCGTTCTTCTGATCCATGATTTTGCTGCTGTTTCTTTAGGACCCAGGGGTACTGAACAATGAGATATAGACCTCCTGGGCCACCATACCTCCTTCCTCAGCCTTCCTCAGCCCTCCTCAGCTCTCCCTACCCTCTGGCACTACCGGCTAATCCCCAAAGCCACCCAGAGATCAGTGAGCAGCTTGCAGAGCCCATTTGTTGCTTACTGCTGTGGAATTCTGCTGCTGTTGCTGTTAGGTGAGAGTGACTCAGACACTCAGTGATTCCTTTTTAATATAATTCCTCGCAACAAGGCTGAGATTTTGCATGGCAGACAGTTTAACTGAATAAAATAGGATTTATGATAAGGAGAAGAAACCACTACTTAAAAAAAAAAAAAATTAAAAATTGGTTGTCAGCAAAGAGATGTTTTGCATGGATGGGATCATGTGCTATTATCTCTGATTTATATAATATTGAGTTGACTTCTTTCCCTTTAAGATATTTACATTGAATACTTTTGTAGCTTTATTAATTGCATAAAGTTAATTGTTAACATGAATAGCCTAACATAACACGATGAAAATACTTATTTCTCCATCTCTGAGTCATTTATGATTTCTCCATAGCTTCTCAATGGCTGTCAAGGTCCTCTCTGGAATGGACAGATAACATCCAGCTAGCAACTCTATTGCAGTACAGTGTCAGTGAATGTACAGCTATTCAAACAGGAGTAACTCAGCATTAAGATGCAGTGATTTCTTAACAAAACATATTATATATATTGACCTTCATTACCACGTACAGTAAAGAAGAAATAAAGAAAGGGAGAGAGAGAGAGAGAAAGAGAGAGAGTGAGAAACAGAGAGAGAGTGAAAAACAAAGAGAGACACAGAGACACAGAGAGACAGAGAGAGACAAAGGGAGAGAGAGATGGAGAGAGAGACAGAGAGAGAGAGAGAAAGAGAGAGAGAGAGAGATGGAGAGAGAGAAAAACAGAGAAAGACAGAGAGAGAGAGAAAAACAGAGAGAGACACAGAGAGACAGAGAGACAAAGAGAGACAGACAGAGAGAGACAGGGAGAGAGAGAGAGACAGAGAGAGAGAGAGAGAGAGCGAGAGAGAGAAAGTGACAGAGACAGAGGGAGAGAGAGAGGGATAGACAGAGGGAGATCACAGAGGGAGAGACAAAGGGAGAGGGAGAGACAGAGGGAGAGGGAGAGACAGAGGGAGAGACAGAGACAGAGGGAGAGGGAGAGACAGGGGGAGAGGGAGAGAAAGAGGGAGAGGGAGAGACAAAGGGAGAGGGAGAGACAGAGGGAGAGGGAGAGACAGAGGGAGAGACAGAGGGAGAGACAGAGAGAGAGGGAGAGACAGGGGGAGAGGGAGAGAAAGAGGGAGAGGGAGAGACAGAGGGAGAGACAGAGGGAGAGGAAGAGAGAGGGAGAGACAGAGGGAGAGGGAGAGACAAAGGGAAAGGGAGAGACAGAGACAGAGGGAGAGACAGAGACAGAGGGAAAGGGAGAGACAGAGGGAGAGGGAGAGACAGAGGGAGAGACAGAGGGAGACAGAGAGAGAGAGAGAGAGAGAGAGACAAAGAGAGAGAGAGAGGGAGAGACAGAGAGAGAGAAGGAGAGAGAGAGCCAGAGAGGGAGAGACAGAGAGAGAGAGAGAGAGAGAGAGAGAACAATAACTAGAACAAGAAGAATCAGAGATCAAGAGAAGAGAGATATACTTCAATGGAAGAAGTAAATATTAAAGCCAGTTATCGTAAAGTGTATTTAACACCAATGAGACTTATTCTGAGTAAATGAAGATACATTAAAGTGGCAGCTAATACATTTGACTTATCTTCCTCTCCCAGGCCTCAACGTTAAAGCCTAGCTGCTCTTTACCTTGACCTAGCCTTGCCCACTCACGCATGCCCGCCTGCCTGCCTGCCTGCCTGCCTGCCTGCCTGCCTGCCTGCCTGCCTGCCTGCCTGCCTGCCTGCCTGCCTGCCTGCCTGCCTGCCTGGGATGAGTGCTGTTTGCCAAAAGAATTAGGCTACGTTCCAAATCGCACCATATTACCTTTATAGTGCACTAACCAGGGCCAATGGGGAATAGGGTGCCAATTCCATTTCAGTTATAGAAACATTAGAACCCCAGTGACATCATTTCAGTTCTATTCAGTTTTTGTTGTGTTGTGCTTTTGGAATGTTAGACTGAAACAGGTTCTGTAATAGATTGTTCAGGGATCATTTAGATTGAAGCTGGATTGAAACCGGTTCTGTAATAGATTGTTCAGGGATCATTTCGATTGAAGCTGGATTGAAACAGGTTCTGTAATAGTTTGTACAGGGATCATTTAGATTGAAGCTGGATTGAAACAGGTTCTGTAATAGATTGTTCAGGGATCATTTAGATTGAAGTTGGATTGAAACAGGTTCTGTAATAGATTGTTCAGGGATCATTTAGATTGAAGCTGGATTGAAACAGGTTCTGTCATAGATTGTTCAGGGATCATTTAGATTGAAGCTGGATTGAAACAGGTTATGTAATAGTTTGTTCAGGGATAATTTAGATTGAAGCTGGTTTGAAACAGGTTCTGTAATAGATTGTTCAGGGATCGTTTGGATTGAAGCTGGATTGAAACAGGTTCTGTAATAGATTGGTTAGGGATCATTTAGATTGAAGCTGGATTGAAACAGGTTCTGTAATAGATTGTTCAGGGATTTTTAGATTGAAGCTGGTTTGAAACAGGTTCTGTAATAGATTGTTCAGGGATCATTTAGATTGAAGTTGGATTGAAACAGGTTCTGTAATAGATTGTTCAGGGATCATTTAGATTAAAACTGGATTGAAACAGGTTCTGTAATAGATTGTTCAGGGGTCATGGTGTTTCTGCTTTCTAGATCTGCATCTCAAATGACACTACATTTAACCAGGGTCCAGATGGTTCTGGTCCGATTTGCTACACTCGACAGGGAATACAGGGTTCTGATCTGTAAAAACAAAATGGAGGCATTGTCTAAGTTGTTATGATGGGATTCATGTGGAGATATGTTGAACCCCCCAGTCCAGTTTCCAGTTATACTGCCTATAGGATTCATGTGGAGATATGTTGAACCCCCCAGTCCAGTTTCCAGTTATACTGCCTATAGGATTCATCTGGAGACATGTTGAACCCCCCAGTCCAGTTTCCAGTTATACTGCCTATAGGATTCATGTGGAGATATGTTGAACCATCAGTCCAGTTTCCAGTTATACTGCCTATAGGATTCATGTGGAGATATGTTGAACCCCCCAGTCCAGTTTCCAGTTATACTGCCTATAGGATTCATGTGAAGATATGTTGAACAATCAGTCCAGTTTCCAGTTATACTGTCTATAGGATTCATGTGGAGATATGTTGTACCCCCCAGTCCAGTTTCCAGTTATACTGTCTATAGGATTCATGTGGAGATATGTTGTACCCCCCAGTCCAGTTTCCAGTCATTCTGCCTATAGGATTCATGTGGAGATATGTTGTACCCCCCAGTCCAGTTTCCAGTCATTCTGCCTATAGTGCATTCGAAGTAGTGCAGAGACAGTGAAGGAAAAAACATGCTTTCCTGTGTATTAAATATTTTTTCCACACTGGAAAATACTCTTAAAATTGTAAGAAATTATGATAATGCCCTTTTAGTGTAATATGCTGAAATTTCTGCGTGTTTTGGTAGGATGGAGTCCTGGTGACATCACCATGCTGTAAATTAGTTAATAGACCAATAAGAAAGAGAGTTCCAAACCTCTCTGCCAATAACAGCTAGTTTTCAGCTCCCCCCCTCCCCACTCAGACCACTCCCAGAAAGTCCTAACAAAATTATTGCTTGAGAAATTACTCTTTGCTAAGAAGCTATTTTGGGTTTCTTTTTTTGAACATTTTAATTGAAAACAATCACAATAAGGTGCTTTTAATTTTTTACCCAGAAATGATTTGATATTGAGATATAACAGCTGCATTGGACCATTTAAGCATTTCAGCGTTGTATCCGTATGGGCCCTAGTCAAAAGTTGTACACGGGGGAATAGAATTCCATTTGGGACACAGCCAAAGTGTCTTTATCTAGTGGGAGGTGGTCATTTCATTTGAACACAGCGAGGATATTGGGAGACAGGTCATCATGAGACATCAGAAGGACAACTGCTGGTCACAGCCCACTCAGTATTCCACAGTTGGTCTGGCATCCATCACTCTTAGCTGACAGCTCTAGGTGCACAGACACTGGCTGGTGTGTAGGAGGAGGGTGTCTGTCTGTCTGTCTGTCTGTCTGTCTGTCTGTCTGTCTGTCTGTCTGTCTGTCTGTCTGTCTGTCTGTCTGTCTGTCTGTCTGTCTGTCTGTCTGTCTGTCTGTCTGTCTGTCTGTCTGTCTGTCTGTCTGTCTGTCTGTGTGGCAGGTAAGAGTGCGCGAAAGAGAGAGAGCGAGAGAATGACAAGGGGAGTGAGAGATGGAGAGTGGGAGGGAGTGTGGGAGAGAGAGAGACGGAGAGAGTGGGGGGGTGAGAAATGGAGAATGGGAGGGAGTGGGGGAGAGGGGGAGAGAGAGAGGGGGAGAGAGAGAGGGTAAGAGAGAGAGAGGGGTGTGTGAGAGATGGCGAGAGGGAGATAGAGAGAGAGAGAGAGAGAGAGAGACACACAAACATATTATAGGCTTAATACTGGATAGCACACATGTACACGGACACACACACACACACACACACACACACACACACACACACACACACACACACACACACACACACCACACACAGAGACAATCTAACACACACTTCAGGCTTAACACGGTCTTGTCCTGCTCTACAAAGGATGCTCTGCATTGCAGAAGAATGGAGGGTTTTCATCAGAATGATATTGTGTAGGAGACGGAGAATTAGGCAGCGAGGCATCTATTATCTCTGATTTCTACCAGAGCCTTTTGAGTGATGTTGATCCTATTTCCATGGATCTGATGTGTGATCAGGGAGACGGGGTGAGATGGGACTGCAGCGGCTGGTGACAGTCAGCGGTAAAGCTTTTGTTAGAAACGTTGGTTAACTGTAATCAGTTCTATCAGAGAACATTGGTTTACTGTAATCAATTCTATCAGAGAACATTGGTTTACTGTAATCAATTCTATCAGAGAACGTTGGTTTACTGTAATTAGTTCTATCAGAGAACATTGGTTTACTGTAATCAGTTCTATCAGAGAACATTGGTTTACTGTAATCAGTTCTATGAGAGAACGTTGGCTTACTGTAATCAGTTCTATCAGAGAACGTAGGCTTACTGTAATCAGTTCTGTCAGAGAACATTGGTTTACTGTAATCAGTTCTATCAGAGAACATTGGTTCACTGTAATCAGTTCTATCAGAGAACATTGGTTAACTGTAATCAGTTCTATCAGAGAACATTGGTTTACTGTAATCAGTTCTATCAGAGAACGTTGGTTTACTGTAATCAGTTCTATCAGAGAACATTGGTTTACTGTAATCAGTTCTATGAGAGAACTTTGGTTAACTGTAATCAGTTCTATCAGAGAACATCGGTTTACTGTAATCAGTTCTATCAGAGAACATTGGCTTACTGTAATCAGTTCTATCAGAGAACATTGGCTTACTGTAATCAGTTCTATCAGAGAACATTGGTTAACTGTAATCAGTTCTATCAGAGAACGTTGGTTAACTGTAATCAGTTCTATCAGAGAACATTGGTTTACTGTAATCAGTTCTATCAGAGAACATTGGTTTACTGTAATCAGTTCTATCAGAGAACATTGGTTTACTGTAATCAGTTCTATCAGAGAACATTGGCTTACTGTAATCAGTTCTATCAGAGAACATTGGCTTACTGTAATCAGTTCTATCAGAGAACATTGGTTTACTGTAATCAGTTCTATCAGAGAACATTGGCTTACTGTAATCAGTTCTATCAGAGAACATTGGCTTACTGTAATCAGTTCTATCAGAGAACGTTGGTTAACTGTAATCAGTTCTATCAGAGAACATTGGTTTACTGTAATCAGTTCTATCAGAGAACATTGGTTTACTGTAATCAGTTCTATCAGAGAACATTGGTTTACTGTAATCAGTTCTTTCAGAGAACATTGGTTCACTGTAATAGTTCTATCAGAGAACATTGGTTAACTGTAATCAGTTCTATCAGAGAACATTGGTTAATGCACTACTTTTGACCAGAGTCCTTTTCAAAAGTATTGCACCAAATAGGGAATAGGGTGCCATTTGGAACGAAGACTCACTGAAACGTTAATATCTGAATTCTAGGAAGCCTGGCGCTGAGTCAAACATGGCATCGGAGAAACGTGCTTTCCTTGAAGATGGGAGACACGATCAAAAACCTTTAATTTGACACATTGCGTAAAAATAACACGAGTCCAAATCTGACATCCACCAACCAAACCCATTCAACCCCCCCACTCCCCCACCCCCACCCCACCCCCCACCACCCCCTGTCGACATGAACAAGAAGAGTCGTTAGTTAGCTGGTGAAAAAGGTCTTCTACCGTTTGAAGTTCTGGTGCATCGTTCTAGAACACATTACGGAATCTGACCAGCTACGTTCCTTCCTTTAATACGGAGATAAAGCAGCCGATTGGTGGAGAAGTTTCTCATAACATCACCCCTTTTCTCCCTGGTGGGTTAATTAATATTTATATTTGTCCACCGCCTCAAACTCTGCCTTTAGGCATTTATGAAATTATCATGAGTTTGGAGGCTTTCTGTTGGCACCGTTGTCTAGCTCTACTATGTGTAAGTAGATGGAGAGATTGAGGGTCAAATGGAAGCCTATTCCCCATGTAGTGCACTTCTTTTAACCAGAGCCTTATGGGAATCACTACGGGCCCTGGTAAAAAAAAGTAGGGTACTATATATGCAACAGGGTGCTATTTTGGGACAAAGAGTTGCTGTGTTTATGCACTGTGACCTGGCATTGCCTCATTAGCCTAATAAAACCAGTCCCATAGATAAGATAAATAAACCACAACCAGCAAAACAAGCAGGAGAAACAACCGTATAATAAAGAACCAATCCCATAGATAAGACCAGCAATACAAGCAGGGGAAACAACCGTATCCGAAAGAACCGATCCCATAGATAAGACCAGCAAAACAAGCAGGGGAAACAACCGTATCCGAAAGCATTAAATCAGACACAGAACTGGTGGTGGGAGAAGACTGATCAATAACACCAAGAGAATGGCTTTATGTACGTAGCTTCTCATTGGTCCATTCAGGAGAAGAAGAAAACATTCCAGTTGCCGTGGCCAACAGTTGGCATTTAAATAGCCTTAAACACCCATAGCTTTGGAAAACAATCTGTCAATTAGGACCTGTTCTCTGAGGCCTTCGGAAGGAGTGTGTGTGTGTGTGTGTGTGTGTGTGTGTTTTTGTTTGTGAGTGTGTTTTGTGTTTTGCATTTTGTGTGTGTGTGTGAGTGTGTTTTGTGTTTTGCATTTTGTGTGTGTGTGTGAGTGTGTTTTGTGTTTTGCATTTTGTGTGTTTGTGTGTGTGTGTGTGTGTGTGTGTGTGTGTGTGTGTGTGTGTGTGTGTGTGTGTGTGGTCCAGGAGGTGTAAAAGGTAGGTAGTTGTGATAATTAGTGTTGTTCCTATTCTCTCTCCTCCTTCTCCCTACAGGGCTTTGGTCCAAAGTAGTGCACTATATCAGGCATAGGGTTCTATAGAGCCCTTGTTTAAAGTAGTGCACTATTTAGGGAATAGGGTTCTATAGGGCCCTGGTCTAAAGTAGTGCACTATATAGGGAATAGGGTTCTATAGGGCTCTGGTCCAAAGTAGTGCACTATATAGGGAAGGCCCTTGTCTAAAGTAGTGCACTATATAGGGAATAGGGTTCTATAGGGCCCTGGTCTAAAGTAGTGCACTATACAGGGACTAGGGTTCCATTTGAAACACAGAGGCTGGTGGCTGGTGTATCCCGGGGGACTGGCCTTGTCTAGACCGTCTCTTTTTCCTTGTGTCGGGGGACTGAGCCCAAGGTGCTTTAAATGCCAAACGGGACTCATTCAGACACAGAGGGACATGAGCCCAGAACTATTGGCTCTGCTTAAATACTAGTCTGTCTGTCTGTCTGTCTGTCTGTCTGGCTGGCTGGCTGTGAATACCAGGTCTGTCTGTCTGTCTGTCTGTCTGGCTGGCTGTCTGTCTGGCTGGCTGTGAATACCAGGTCTGTCTGTCTGTCTGTCTGTCTGCCAGGCCTGCCTGTCTGTCTGCCGGGGCTGTCTGTCTCTCTCTCAGACATGGGTTCAAATACTATTTCAAATATCTACATTTCTTTCACATTAAGTATTCTGACTGATTAGAAAACACAAGAAGTTCAATATTTTAATGTATTAGGAAATACACTTGGAAATACACTCCCATGCATTCAACCCAGGTATTTAAAAATAGTATTTGAAATAAGTATTTGAAAATACTGTCAAATACAATTTGGTAGTCTATTTGTATTTTTAATTTGTTACTAAAAACCATTTAAATACTTAAACAAAAGTACTTATTTTGGGCTTATAGGTTTATTTATTTATCAATTTCATCCACTGTATTTTTTGTGGTTCCGTTTTGTGTAACTGGTTTTGAGGAGCTCATATAACAATGTGGAGAACCATATTCATGTTCTCCCATTCATCTTCAGATAAGGATGTGGAGAACCATATTAATGTTCTCCCATTCATCTTCAGATAAGGATGTGGAGAACCATATTCATGTTTTCCCATTCATCTTCAGATAAGGATGTGGAGAACCATATTAATGTTCTCCCATTCATCTTCAGATAAGGATGTGGAGAACCATATTAATGTTCTCCCAATTATCTTCAGATAAGGATGTAGAGAACCATATTCATGTTCTCCCATTCATCTTCAGATAAGGATGTGGAGAACCATATTAATGTTCTCCCATTCATCTTCAGATAAGGATGTGGAGAACCATATTCATGTTTTCCCATTCATCTTCAGATAAGGATGTGGAGAACCATATTACTGTTCTCCCATTCATCTTCAGATAAGGATGTGGAGAACCATATTAATGTTCTCCCATTCAGCTTCAGATAAGGATGTGGAGAACCATATTAATGTTCTGCCATTCATCTTCAGATAAGGATGTGGAGAACCATAGTAATGTTCTCCCATTCAGCTTCAGATAAGGATGTGGAGAACCATATTAATGTTCTCTCATTCATCTTCAGATAAGGATGTGGAGAACCATATTAATGTTCTCCCATTCATCTTCAGATAAGGATGTGGAGAACCATATTAATGTTCTGCCATTCATCTTCAGATAAGGATGTGGAGAACCATATTAATGTTCTCCCATTCATCCTGTTTGATCTCTTTACTGTTCATCTCTTACCTCTTCACCAGAGATCTTAACCGTCCTAATGATGAGATCTGTTGCCTCTTATCCAGAGACGCCCCTAATGATGAGATCTGTTACCTCTTAACCAGAGACGCCCCTAATGATGAGATCTGTTACCTCTTAACCAGAGACCGTCCTAATGATGAGATCTGTTACCTCTTAACCAGAGACCATCCTAATGATGAGATCTGTTACCTCTTAACCAGAGACCGTCCTAATGATGAGATCTGTTACCTCTTAACCAGAGACCGTCCTAATGATGAGATCTGTTACCTCTTATCCAGAGACCATCCTAATGATGAGATCTGTTACCTCTTATCCAGAGAACATCCTAATGATGAGATCTGTTACCTCTTATCCAGAGACCATCCTAATGATGAGATCTGTTACCTCTTAACCAGAGACCATCCTAATGATGAGATCTGTTACCTCTTAACCAGAGACCATCCTAATGATGAGATCTGTTACCTCTTATCCAGAGACCGTTCTAATGATGAGATCTGTTACCTCTTAACCAGAGACCGTCCTAATGATGAGATCTGTTACCTCTTAACCAGAGACCATCCTAATGATGAGATCTGTTACCTCTTAACCAGAGACCATCCTAATGATGAGATCTGTTACCTCTTATCCAGAGACCGTCCTAATGATGAGATCTGTTACCTCTTAACCAGAGACCATCCTAATGATGAGATCTGTTACCTCTTAACCAGAGACCGTCCTAATGATGAGATCTGTTACCTCTTATCCAGAGACCATCTTAATGATGAGATCTGTTACCTCTTATCCAGAGACCATCCTAATGATGAGATCTGTTACCTCTTAACCAGAGACCATCCTAATGATGAGATCTGTTACCTCTTATCCAGAGACCATCCTAATGATGAGATCTGTTACCTCTTAACCAGAGACGCCCCTAATGGTGAGATATGTTACCTCTTATCCAGAGACCATCCTAATGATGAGATCTGTTACCTCTTATCCAGAGACCATCCTAATGATGAGATCTGTTACCTCTTATCCAGAGACCATCCTAATGATGAGATCTGTTACCTCTTATCCAGAGACCATCCTAATGATGAGATCTGTTACCTCTTAACCAGAGACCATCCTAATGATGAGATCTGTTACCTCTTAACCAGAGACCGTCCTAATGATGAGATCTCTTACCTCTTAACCAGAGACCGTTCTAATGATGAGATCTGTTACCTCTTAACCAGAGACGCCCCTAATGATGAGATGCACGTTTTGGTTGTAGTGGGAACATATTTATCTTTATGTTCCTCTGTTCCTGATGAAGGGGTCAGGGTAAAAGAGAATATGATGGAACACATTTAGCTTCATGTTCCTCTGTTCCTGATTAAGGAGTCAGGGTAAAAGAGAACATGATAGAACATCATTTAGCTTCATGTTCCTCTGTTCCTGATGAAGGGGTCAGGGTAAAAGAGAACATGATGGAACATATTTAGCTTCATGTTCCTCTGTTCCTGATAAAGGGGTCAGGGTAAAGGAGAACATGATGTAGAATTTAGACTAGTGTTTGCTTGTCACTCAGCCGTGCAGCTAGCAGCTCCATCACTGAGGAGGAGAGGGAGGCAAAAGTCTTAAATGGCACCCTATTCCCTAAAGAGTGCACTACTTTTAACCAGAGCCAATACAGTATATAAGGAAAAAGGGCACTCTTTGGGATGTGGAATTCTTTACATGTGAATACATGTGTTTTGTGGCTAGGTGTGTTTAACCACTAAAACACAACTGGGACATTGCTGAAATTGGCTTCTTCAATATTTAATCAGCAAGATATGTTTCTCATCCCTTTTATCCATTTTCACAGAGAGATGTGGTAAAAACAAGTTTACAATGTTTAGTATGTGTGGATTGCTTTTACTGTGACAAGAGTTACAGGAAATACAACCCTGTCACGTCCTGACCATAGTAAGATGTGATTTTCTGTGGTAGAGTAGGTCAGGGCGTGACAGGGGGTGTTTTGTGTTTTTCTATGTTTTATATTTCTATGTTTAAGTTCTAGTTTTTCTATTTCTATGTTGTTTTTTGTGTTGATCTCCAATTGGAGGCAGCTGGTCCTCGTTACCTCTGATTGGAGATCATATTTAAGTAGGGGTTTTTCTTCCTGGGTTTTGTGGGTAATTATATTTTGAGTAGTGTTTGTTTCTCTCTGTGTCACGGTTTGTTGTTTTTGTAAATTCAGTTATTTATGTTTTGCAAAGTTTCACGGATTTAATAAGATGTGGAACTACAAACACGCTGCACTTTAGTCCGATCCTTTCGACAGCCGTGACAAACCCACTGTTAGAACACGGTGTTAATTATCTATTAGTTGAACTAAAGATAAACACCTTATAGAATACACTGGTTGGGGAAAGGTACCCTGGTAATATTAGTGAGTCCTGTTTGGTTAGGGAAAAGTACCCTGGTAAAATTAGGGAATCCTGTTTGGTTGTGGAAAGTACTCTGGTAATATTAGGGAATCCTGTTTGGTTGGTGAAAAGTACCCTGGTAATATTAGGGAATCCTGTTTGGTTGGAGAAAAGTTCTCTGGTAATATTAGGGAATTCTGCAAATGTTGTTTTGTATTTCACCCAATGCAGATAGTAGATTGGTTCCAACTGGCCTTGACCCTGGTCAAATGCCTTTTCCCTATGGGCCCTGGTCAAATGGCACCCTTTTCCCTATCGGCCCTGGTCAAATGGCACCCTTTTCCCTATGGGCCCTGGTCAAATGGCACCCTATTCCCTATGGGCCCTGATCAAATGGCACCCTTTTCCCTATGGGCCCTGGTCAAATGGCACCCTTTTCCCTATGGGCCCTGGTCAAATGGCACCCTATTCCCTATGGGCCCTGATCAAATGGCACCCTTTTCCCTATGGGCCCTGGTCAAATGGCACCCTATTCCCTATGGGCCCTGGTCAAATGGCACCCTATTCCCTATGGGCCCTGGTCAAATGGCACCCTATTAATGTTGGAGGCAGACAGAGTCCCCTCTGCTAGTCAGCTACATGGTTCAGCCCAGGACAGTTGATCTGTACAACATAGTCTGGTGAAGTGGCCTGAGATAGCATGAGGCCTGGAATTGACAGTTGAGAATAAGTAGATGACAGACACTCACTAAAGTTTTATTTGAATGTTTTTGTCAATACAAATTTCTACATATTTTTTATCGATATGACATTACATCATTACATAACACTAATAACAACAAAAACATAACCAACGAGGCAGTGTAGTGGTCTCCATGGTAACTGGGCCCTGTCTGGTGTAGTGGGATCCAGGGTAACTGGGCCCTGTCTGGTGTTATGGGCTCCAGGGTAACTGGGCCCTGTCTGGTGTCATGGTATCCAGGGTAACTGGGCCCTGTCTGTTGTCGTGGGCTCCAGGGTAACTGGGTCATGTCTGGTATTATGGTATCCAGGGTAACTGGGCCCTGTCTGGTGTAGTGGGCTCCATGGTAACTGGGCCTTGTCTGTTGTCGTGGGCTCCAGGGTAACTGGGCCCTGTCTGTTGTCGTGGGCTCCAGGGTAACTGGGCCCTGTCTGGTGTTATGGGATCCAGGGTAACTGGGTCGTGTCTGTTTTCGTGGGCTCCAGGGTAACTGGGCCCTGTCTGTTGTCGTGGGCTCCAGGGTAACAATCCATATTAAATTAGCTACTGATCCCACAGCAGTTTGCTAGGTGCCAGGGTTTTAATTAAATAGTTCCCCCTATGACTGGAAATATTGGAAGGAGATGCAACATGTATCCCAAACGGCACCCTATTCCCTTTATAGTGCACTTCTTTTGACCAGCTCTGGTGGTGCACTATACAAAATAAGTGGACTAAAAAGGGAATAGGGAGCCGTTTGGGACGGACACTCACACAGTTACTTACTGTTGTTCCCATTCATATTTGTATCAGTATAATAACTAGATGGTAGTTGTACATGAACTACACTTGGTGGGACTTGCTTTACCTCTTTAAAAGTATTTTTTTGTGATAGTGGTAGACATTTAAAATGTTTGACTTTACTATTTAACTCCGTGGAAGTAAAAAAAAAATCCCCATCAAAATCCGTCAGTTTAATCTAGAGATTTCTGATGTACTTTTCATTTGGATGCGTTTCAATCTACCACATCTGCCGATGTGGAAGATTCACACTTCAGCATCTGTGGTGAAAGGAGACAGCGCTAGAGTGGTGTTTGTTAGACCATGAATCATCCCCCCAAAAAAATCAGTCCTTTTACTAAATCGTCTGTAGCGTCCCAAAGGTTTGGCCTACAAACCATGGAAAGATGAAACTCTCAGGAGGTACGATGGTGTTCTCCGTTTTTGCTCTACGACCCCCACAAGCCTCTCGGGACTCAACTGAAGCCGGTTCAGCCGATCTGACAACTTCTGTCTGTAGCGTCCGAACAGTTTGGGCTACACATTAATATGACCCCTCTGTGGAAAGGTGAGACTCTCACGAACACGTACTTGTCGGTTGTTTTGCTCTAGGACACCAACAAGCCTCACAAGACTCGTCTTAAGGTCCCTCGGTACCAAACGGAAGTGTATTTGGAGATTGTTTAGTGCCAAAATTAAGGGGTTAAATAAATATAGTTTCCTGATCTTTCTTATATCCGTTAGATGTAGGACAGACACAACAGATTTTTTGTGGGGATTCCATGTTTTCAATCTGTTATTCAATGTGTTTGTACGAGCTAAGAGTAGCAAGGCCAAATGCAATGTTTCATCAAATAATTGTTTTCTATATTGTTTGGATACTTCAAGAGGTCTTAAAATTCTCCCCAAAATAGCTAAATAATCTTTAGTACGACCTTCATAAAATAATTCCATATGTTAGCTTGGTAGAAGGATAGCCTGAACATGTGAACGTTTGTTTGGTGTATGTAACTTGTTATGCTAACTTATGCAAATGTTTATAGTTTGTAGTTAATACAAGTTTTAAACAATTTTAAGTTAGGGTCCACCGAACACATTGGTGTCTCTAGCTTGAACAGTTTAAAATCAAATCAAATCACATTTTATTTGTCACATGCACCGAATACAAAAGGTGTAGTAGACCTTACAGTGAATTGCTTATTTACCAGCTCTTAAACCAACAATACAGTTTCAAGAAAATACCAAAACATTTTTTTATAAGAAATAAAAGTAACAAATAATTAAAGAGCAGCAGTAAAATAACAACAGCAAGGCTATATACAGGGGGTACTGGTACAGAGTCAATGTGGAGGCTATATACAGGGGGTACTGGTACAGAGTCAATGTGGAGGCTATATACAGGGGGTACTGGTACAGAGTCAATGTGGAGGCTATATACAGGGGGTACTGGTACAGAGTCAATGTGGAGGCTATATACAGGGGGTACTGGTACAGAGTCAATGTGGAGGCTATATACAGGGGGTACTGGTACAGAGTCAATGTGGAGGCTATATACAGGGGGTACTGGTACAGAGTCAATGTGGAGGCTATATACAGGGGGTACTGGTACAGAGTCAATGTGGAGGCTATATACAGGGTGTACTGGTACAGTGTCAATGTGGAGGCTATATACAGGGGGTACTGGTACAGAGTCAATGTGGAGGCTATATACAAGGTGTTACGGTACAGAGTCAATGTGGAGGCTATATACAGGGGGTACTGGTACAGAGTCAATGTGGAGGCTATATACAGGGGGTACTGGTACAGTGTCAATGTGGAGGCTATATACAGGGTGTTACGGTACAGAGTCAATGTGGAGGCTATATACAGGGGGTACTGGTACAGAGTTAATGTGCAAGGACACTGGTTAGTTGAGGTAATATGTACATGTAGGTAGAGTTATTAAAGTGACTGTGCATAGATAATAACGGAGAGTAGCAGCAGCGTAGAAGGGGGGCGTGGAGGGCAATGCAAATAGTCTGGGTAGCCATTTGATTAGATGTCTTATGGCTTGGGGGTAGAAGCTGTTTATTAGCCTCTTGGACCTAGACTCGGCGCTCCGGTACCGCTTGCCGTGCGGTACCACAGAGAACAGTCTATGACTAGGGTGGCTGGAGTCTTTGACAATTTTTAGGGCCTTCCTCTGACACCGCCTGGTGTAGAGGTCCTGGATGGCAGGAAGCTTGGCCCCAGTGATGTACTGGACCGTACGCGCTACCCTCTGTAGTGCCTTGCGGTCCGAGGCCAAGCAGCTACTGTACCAGGCAGGGATGCAGTCCAATAATTACTGTTGGTGAGTTATTTTATGCACTTTAGTTTAGTTATAGTTTATAAAAAAAAAAAAAAATAAAGAATTTGATAACCCTTCATGTTTAAAAGTTGGTCTTGTAGCTTAATCGGCCAATGAGCAGAAGTAAATGATGGCAGGTCCTACTGCCTGTAAACACACAGCCCAGTTCATAGTGAATGATGACAGGTCCTACTGCCTGTAAACACACAGTCCAGTTCATAGTGAATGATGACAGGTCCTACTGCCTGTAAACACACAGTCCAGTCAAAGTGAATGATGACAGGCCCGTGTGGCAAATAGCTTGCTTGCATAATGGCCTACTGTAGCTTTGATTGGCTATGACGCAACCAGTCTGCATAGACTCCAGTTCTGGATGAGACAAATGTTTTTTTATTAGGTTTTATTCACTGCAGTGTCTATAAATTGTCCAAACCGCACTGCTGCTTTCTCACTCTGTATTGCTGTAGAATTGCTAAAGGCACAAATGCCTTAGTGTACGTAATCCCGAAACATTCTAAGAATTCATGAAAATGTGAAAATGACCATATCTAAGTGATCGCTTGTCAGAAAATGTTTTTTTTTTTTAAGTGTTATGTTCTTCCTGGGGGTGTATATGAACATATTTTAATAATATTTAATGTTGCTGAAATGATGTCAGTTCCAGTTTGAAGTCGGGACTTTTGCTTCTCAAGTCCCACCTAATAAATGGAACATTTAAACTTGTTGTATTGTAGAGGGAATATTGCCTCAATAGGAATGTGTTAGTATGTGTGTGTGTGTTAGTGTGTGTATGTGTGTGTGTTACTGTGTGTGTGTTACTGTGTGTGTGTGTGTGTGTGTGTGTGTTACTGTGTGTGTGTGTGTTACTGTGTGTGTGAGTAAGAGTGTGTGTACACATGTAGTCATCCTGTCTGTCTGTATGTGATATAAACCCATGAGCCTGTATCCTTCCCCTGTGTCTCTTCCCTTCTTCCGTTTCTTCTCCACCACCACCCAGAATGTAAAAATATGTTGCATATTTCAATAGTGTGGATGTAGATATATGTAAGATCATCCCCACGAGGCCTTCAGCTCCCCTTTTGAATTAAGACTGAGATTCATCAAATACTATGCAATTTTTATTTTCCTTAAATCACGGCGAGCGAACGAGCAGCCGTAGAAATGGTGTTAACAGAAGCTTGGTTTTGATTAAAGTACAGTAGAGATTCATTGAGTCTGTCTCGGCTGCTCCAGAGCTCCAACGCGCTGTGAGCAGCGTTTTAAATAGGAGTCCATTTAGCAAAATGTATCTTCTTTAATGAGAAGGTAATAATATCGACTTAATCTTTTTTTTATAAGATAAAAATTGAGTCATTTTGCGAGTCGGGGCTAAAATATTATTTAATAGAAAAGACGGTTAACTTCCTATCCTGTTTAATGAGGAAGGAGAGGAAGGAAGTTTTGAGTAATTTCACTTTACGGTGAGGGGAAAAAAATATTTGATCCCCTGCTGATTTTGTACGTTTGCCCACTGACAAAGAAATTATCAGTCTATAATTTTAATGGTAGGTTTATTTGAACAGTGAGAGACAGAATAACAACAAAAATATCCAGAAAAACGCATGTCAAAAATGTTATAAATTGATTTGCATTTTATATCAAATTAAATAAATAAAATAAACCTACCAATAAAATTTATAGACTGATCATTTCTTTGTCAGTGGGCAAACATACAAAATCAGCAGGGGATCAAATACTTTTTTCCCTCACTGTAAAGTGATTATTTCTCGTTGACTCTAAAGGAACCAGTATTGTTAAATAGTGTCAGAAGGACTTCTGTCATTGTTCTTATTCAGCGTCTGTGTCCCAAATGACACCCTATGACCTTATGGTTCCTGGTCAAAAGTAGTGCAGTAAATAGGGGATAGGATGCCATTTGGGATGCACACTATGTAATTCGCTTTAATGCTAAAAAAATATTCCTAGGACCTCATTACAACAGCTGTCTGTCTGTCTGTCTGTCTGTCTGTCTGTCTGTCTGTCTGTCTGTCTTGTCTGTCTGTCTGTCTGTCTGTCTGTCTGTCTGTCGGGTCTATAGCAGTAGACTCTTAGAATAAAGGGTTCCAAAACAGTTGGCTGTCCCCATAGGAGAACCCTTTTTTGATTCCAGACGGAACTCTTTTGGGTTCCATGTAGAACCCTCAGGGGAAAGAGTTCTACATTGTACCCAATAGGGTTCTACCTGCAATCAAAAGGGTTCTTCAATGGGTTAGCCTAGCGGTTAGAGGGGGGAGGCAGATAGCCTAGTGGTTAGAGGGGGGAGGCAGGTAGCCTAGTGGTTAGAGCGTTGGACTAGTAACCAAAAGGTTGCTGGATCGAATCCCAAAGCTGACAAGGTAAAAATCTGTCGTTCTGCCCCTGAACAAGGCAGTTAACCCACTGTTCCTAGGCCTTCATTGAAAATAAGAATTTGTTCTTAACTGACTTACCTAGTTAAATTAAAAATACATTTAAAAAATGACTTAGTTGTATTGAATAAGGTTATGTTAGCAGGTTTGTGTGCGTCACCCGTTCAGCTGCTGTGTGAGCAGGTGGAGGTGGAGGTCGACAGTCACACTTGGAATCTGATCATTCATTGCCCATCAGCCAGGAAGTGCAAATTAGATGGAGTGAAATGTAACACACACGAAGCATGCAAAAAACGATTTAATTGTTGAAGTGGGAACTCGGAGAACTTGCTTTGTGTCTTAGTTACAACACTGTCGTCATGCCATTGGCTTTCTCATTGTCTTCTGGAATAGCCTAGTCTCTAGGGAGAAACAGAGTGAAGGAGCCCTAGTCTCTAGGGAGAAACAGAGTGAAGGAGCCCTAGTCTCTAGGGAGAAACAGAGTGAAGGAGCCCTAGTCTCTAGGGAGAAACAGAGTGAAGGAGCCCTAGTCTCTAGGGAGAAACAGAGTGAAGGAGCCCTAGTCTCTAGGGAGAAACAGAGTGAAGGAGCCCTAGTCTCTCAGGGAGAAACAGAGTGAAGGAGCCCTAGTCTCTATAGGGAGAACAGAGTGAAGGAGCCCTAGTCTCTCTAGGGAGAAACAGAGTGAAGGAGCCCTAGTCTCTAGGGAGAAACAGAGTGAAGGAGCCCTAGTCTCTAGGGAGAAACAGAGTGAAGGAGCCCTAGTCTCTAGGGAGAAACAGAGTGAAGGAGCCCTAGTCTCTAGGGAGAAACAGAGTGAAGGAGCCCTAGTCTCTAGGGAGAAACAGAGTGAAGGAGCCCTAGTCTCTATAGGGAGAAACAGAGTGAAGGAGCCCTAGTCTCTAGGGAGAAACAGAGTGAAGGAGCCCTAGTCTCTAGGGAGAAACAGAGTGAAGGAGCCCTAGTCTCTAGGGAGAAACAGAGTGAAGGAGCCCTAGTCTCTCTAGGGAGAAACAGAGTGAAGGAGCCCTAGTCTCTAGGGAGAAACAGAGTGAAGGAGCCCTAGTCTCTAGGGAGAAACAGAGTGAAGGAGCCCTAGTCTCTAGGGAGAAACAGAGTGAAGGAGCCCTAGTCTCTATAGGGAGAAACAGAGTGAAGGAGCCCTAGTCTCTATAGGGAGAAACAGAATGAAGGAGCCCTAGTCTCTAGGGAGAAACAGAGTGAAGGAGCCCTAGTCTCTATAGGGAGAAACAGAGTGAAGGAGCCCTCGTCTCTATAGGGAGAAACCGAGTGAAGGAGGTTGACCTGGTGTTTGGGAGCACAGGCTCTAACGTTGAAAAGTGTTGAAATTCCTCAGGACAAAACGGATGAAAGACCGAAGCAACAGATTTAACTCAGACCCCAGATCTAATGTGTTGTGTTTGAAAGGCACTCCAGGGGGCCTTGGGTTTAATCCTCAACCACACTTCTGGGCTACTTTAAGGATTATTGTAGACATGTTTGGTTTTAAGTTTCCTGGTTTCTTCTTGACAATTGTTTTGTCTTATTTTACTCTTTTATAAAGTTAATAGACCGACAAAAATATTCACAAGTGCTTTTTCTATACAAGAAGGGTTGTTCAAGAAGGGTTTGGCTTTATTGTATCGTCTTACAAATGACTTAGCTAACTTGTGTTTTTGTCTTCTCTTTCTCCTTTTATCGTGCTGGACCTGGCTGGGGCTGTGTGGACACCAGGTAAGATCCACGTTTCATTACTTCATCAATTGTAGTTTCCCCGACCACTATGGCGTTTTGGATTCATGACCGCTTCAAAGGCCGCTGTGGTACAGTTCACAACCATTTAGTGCACAACCATTTAGTTCACAACCATTCAGTTCACAACCATTCAGTTCACAACCATTTACTTCACAACCATTTAGTTCACAACCATTCAGTTCACAACCATTCAGTTCACAACCATTTAGTTCACAAGCATTAGTTCACAACCATTTAGTTCACAACCATTTAGTTCACAACCATTCAGTTCACAAACATTTAGTTCGCAACCACGCACCCTTGCACCCGTTCACAACCATTTGCACCCGTTCACAACCATTCGTCACCGTTCGCACCACAGCCACCTTTGCACCCCGTTCACAACCATTTGGTTCACAACCATTCGTCACCGTTCGCAACCATTCAGTTCGCAACCATTTAGTTCACAACCATTTAGTTCACAACCATTTAGTTCACAACCGCTGTGGTACAGTTCACAACCATATAGTTCACAACCATATAGTTCGCAACCATTCAGTTCACAACCACTTAGTTCACAACCACTTAGTTCACAACCATTCAGTTCACAACCATTCAGTTCACAACCATTCAGTTCACAACCATTTAGTTCACAACCGCTGTGGTACAGTTCACAACCATTTAGTTCACAACCACTTAGTTCACAACCATTTAGTTCACAACCATTTAGTTCACTACAGCTGAGATTCAGTTCACAACCATTTAGTTCACAACAGCTGAGATTCAGTTCACAACCATTTAGTTCACAACAGCTGAAATTCAGTTCACAACTCCACAATAATTTACAACACCACATATTGACAGTTGATGTCGTGGATATCGCCTTAAACCTTTACCGTTACACCAATCACATCTTCAAAACAACACTATAGATACAGCTGACGGTAAGACCTCATCAAGGTTCGACCTAAATCAAAGTTTAATGGTCAAATTTAAACATCAAACAGTGAAATGCGTGCTTTGCTAACTCTCGTCTCAACGATGTGTGCGGTCGGACGTTATATACAGGACGTCTGTAGTTTCACGCAGAAGTTCAAAGCTCTGGATGATTAGAATAACTTGATCAAATCAGCCTGAATAAGTTAGTCCCCGTTTAACGTAGCAGAAGAACATGATAGAACAGGTGAAGACTGACAGAACAACGTGTGTGTGTGTGTGTGTGTGTGTGTGTGTGTGTGTGTGTGTGTGTGTGTGTGTCGTGTGTTCGTGTGTGTGTTAATACACTCCTATCTCCTTCTATCTGAAACACCAGTCAGCTCTGAACCCGTGTGATCCATTGTCCTACTTAACATTTGTCTGGCTGAATTAAATACCCATCTTGATATTTTCCTTTTGTGTCTCCCTGGGTATATAGCGACTGCATTGAACAGCGTATAATCTGTCAGTTGTTTTGTCCTGGGAAACGCTCGACAAGGCTGACGCCTGAGTAGATCAATGCAGTGTCAGTCAAATGAAAAACTAGTCTTGTCATAAGGAAGCATACTATATACAGGAAATATTGAACAAGTCACTTCCAATATCACATTTACATGTGCAGGGATACTAGAGTGATGGAGGTAGATACAGTTTGTATACGGGTAAAGGGAACTAGGCTGCAGGAGATGAGATAAACTGTCTCTGTGTGTGATCAGATTATCGTATTACACATCTCTTCTAGATCAGATTATTTTACTACACATCTCTGTCTAGATCGGATTATTTTACTACACATCTCTTCTAGATCGGATTATTTTACTACACATCTCTTCTAGATCAGATTATTTTACTACACATCTCTTCTAGATCGGATTATTTTACTACACATCTTTTCTAGATCGGATTATTTTACTACACATCTCTTCTAGATCAGAATATTTTACTACACATCTCTTCTACATCGGATTATTTTACTACACATCTCTTCTAGATCGGATTATTTTACTACACATCTCTTCTAGATCGGATTATTTTACTACACATCTCTTCTAGATCGGATTATTTTAATACACATCTCTTCTAGATTGGATTATTTTACTACACATCTCTTCTAGATCAGAATATCGTACTCTCTTATTATTTTAGGGTGTCTGGCTCTTCTCTCCACCCCCCCACCTCTACCCCCTGGTGCTTGTCCTGAGTGACAGGGTAGTAATCATGGAGGTTAGGGTGTCTGGCTCTTCTCTCCACCCCCCACCTCACCTCTACCCCCTGGTGCTTGTCCTGAGTGACAGGGTAGTAATCATGGAGGTTAGGATGTCTGGCTCTTCTCTCCACCCCCCACCTCTACCCCCTGGTGCTTGTCCTGAGTGACAGGGTAGTAATCATGGAGGTTAGGGTCTCTGGCTCTTCTCCTCTATGATAATTACACAGTGGTTAATCTGACAGGGTCTTGTTCTCATGTCTGACGTCAGATGAAGGGAGGGGAAATTAGAAAGGCTGTCTCCTCTCACATCCATTTGCGTTTGGTAATTAATTGGTCCGAGGGGCTGAATTCTCCTCCAAGCTTGTGTTCTTTAC
Source organism: Salmo salar (assembly GCF_965601325.2). NCBI lineage: Eukaryota > Metazoa > Chordata > Actinopteri > Salmoniformes > Salmonidae > Salmo > Salmo salar. The sequence goes on along the minus strand of NC_138307.1, from coordinate 37,485,842 downwards.
CAACCCTTGACAGTCATTGTTGGATAACTCTGGGTGCTGCCGTGTTACTGCCTGGTTTCCTGCCTAATGAATTTCACCAGGGACCTCTAGGGCAGGTCTTTAAACAACTGCAATTAGAGGCGCCAAAGGGCCCCGACGCAACCTCACGTTCAACCTCGCGTTGAGATGTTTACAGTTAATTACTACTGCTTTTAAACCAACGGCTTGTGTCAACCGGATTGTCTTGTACAATTCTACTGTCTTGTACAATTCTACTGTCTTGTACAATTCTGTCAGACACATTTTATCTCTAATTTAACATAACATACCTGAAACCCCACCTCTTTAAGGAATACCTGGGATAGGATAAAGTAATCCTTCTAACCCCCCCCCCCCCAAAAAAAAAAAAGATATAGATGTACTATTGTAAAGTGGTTGTTCCACTGGATATCATAAGGTGAATGCACCAATTTGTAAGTCACTCTGGATAAGAGGGTCTGCTAAATGCCGTAAATGTAAATGCTCTTGCTCTCTTCCCTATCTCTCTCTCACTCTCTCTCTCTCCCCCATCTCCCCCATCTCTCTCTCTCTCTCCCCCATCTCTCTCTCTCTCTTTCTTCCCCATCTCTCTCTCCCCATCTCTCTCTCTCTCTTCCCCATCTCTCTCTCTCTCTTCCCCATCTCTCTCTCTCTTCCCCATCTCTCTCTCTCTCCCCATCTCTCTCTCTCTTCCCCCATCTCTCTCTCTCTCTTCCCCATCTCTCTCTCTCTTCCCCCATCTCTCTCTCTCTTCCCATCTCCCTCTCCCCCTCCCTCCCTCCTCTCTTTTCTTCCTCACCCTCTGTCTGACCCAGTGTGTGTACCAGTCTATATGTTTAGCCATGTAGCCACTCAGATTGGTGGCAGATTGTATTACGGATTATGATTTAAAATGTCTGTGTGTGTGTGTGTGGTGTGTGTGTGTGTGTGTGTGTGTGTGTGTGTGTGTGTGTGTGTGTGTGTGTGACCACGTCTTAAAGAGTTGATATTTAATCCTATCATTATGCCTGTGTCTCCCATGACATCTGCTGTCCTTTCTCTCTCTAGTTTATCCAGTGGAGAGACAGACTAAGCCATTCCGGGTCAACGTAATTACCCATTTTCATACATCAAGTAATTACTTCACTTTGCATGTTAAGTATACTTGGTTAGCTGCTGTGCTGAGAGGCTGTGATGGGGAAGACAGGTCAACGTGGTTAGTGAGAGGCTGTGATGGGGATGACAGGTCAACGTGGTTAGTGAGAGGCTGTGATGGGGATGACAGGTCAATGTGGTTAGTGAGAGGCTGTGATGGGGATGACAGGTCAATGTGGTTAGTGAGAGGCTGTGATGGGGATGACAGGTCAATGTGGTTAGTGAGAGGCTGTGATGGGGATGACAGGTCAACGTGGTTAGTGAGAGGCTGTGATGGGGATGACAGGTCAACGTGGTTAGTGAGAGGCTGTGATGGGGATGACAGGTCAATGTGGTTAGTGAGAGGCTGTGATGGGGATGACAGGTCAACGTGGTTAGTGAGAGGCTGTGATGGGGATGACAGGTCAATGTGGTTAGTGACAGGCTGTGATGGGGATGACAGGTCAACGTGGTTAGTGAGAGGCTGTGATGGGGATGACAGGTCAATGTGGTTAGTGACAGGCTGTGATGGGGATGACAGGTCAATGTGGTTAGTGAGAGGCTGTGATGGGATGACAGGTCAACGTGGTTAGTGAGAGGCTGTGATGGGGATGACAGGTCAATGTGGTTAGTGACAGGCTGTGATGGGGATGACAGGTCAATGTGGTTAGTGACAGGCTGTGATGGGGATGAGAGGTCAATGTGGTTAGTGAGAGGCTGTGATGGGGATGACAGGTCAATGTGGTTAGTGACAGGCTGTGATGGGGATGACAGGTCAATGTGGTTAGTGAGAGGCTGTGATGGGGATGACAGGTCAATGTGGTTAGTGACAGTCTGTGATGGGGATGACAGGTCAATGTGGTTAGTGACAGGCTGTGATGGGGATGACCGGTCAAAGTGTTACAGCAGGTTAGTGACAGGCTTTGTGTATCTCTTGACACCACCCCCACCTCATCTCCTCCTGAGGCCACTGAGCCACGGAACAGGAAGTTGAGAGTGATTCCATTTAGAACCTTGGCAGGATCCTGGTTTCCCCACCTGCTCAGTGAACCCTCTCTCTCTCCTTCCCTCTCTATCTTTCTGTCTCTCCTCCATCCTTCCTTCCCTCCCGCCTTCTCTCTCTCCTTCCCTCTCTATCTTTCTGTCTCTCCTCCATCCTTCCTTCCCTCCCTCCTTCTCTCTCTCCTTCCCTCTATCTTTCTGTCTCTCCTCCATCCTTCCCTCCCTCCTTCTCTCTCCTTCCTTCCTTCCTTCCTTCCTTCCTTCCTTCCTTCCTTCCTTCCTTCCTTCCTTCCTTCCTTCCTTCCTTCCTTCCTTCCTTCCTTCCTTCCTTCCTTCCTTCCTTCCTTCCTTCCTTCCCTCCCTCCTTCTCTTTCTCTCTCTCGCCCACCTTCACATTCTGTTCCTGGTAGAAGGCGCCTGCCCACCAGCCGTGATCGTAGCGCAGCGCCACATTCCAGAGGCCCTGAATGAACTGTGGGATTACACCAGAGAATCCTGTATTATTAGTGTCGCATGGCCGCCAGGCAAGTGGGCGTCTCTGCCTCCTCTGCCTCCTCTGCCTCTCCTACAATCTCTGCAGCTCCCAGAACGGAGCAGGGAGCTGGGCTGGGAAGCAGGGGATAGAGGGACGGGTGGAGAGGGTGGAGATCGGGTACAGGCTTTTATGCAATCTAAATATTTTAATGCCATATGGAATTGGGATTAAATGTAGGGGGGGAAATCTGTGGATGTGGATGCAGGTTTACAGTTGGTCTACATCCCAAATGGCACCCTATGCCCTAGATAGTGCACTACTTTGGACCAGCCAAATGGCACACTATGCCCTAGATAGTGCACTACTTTGGACCAGCCAAATGGCACACTATGCCCTAGATAGTGCACTACTTTGGACCAGCCAAATGGCACACTATGCCCTAGATAGTGCACTACTTTGGACCAGAGCCCGGGGCCATTTGGGTTCCATTTGGGATGTAGATTTTACAGTGAGGTTAAACCTCTTGGCATGTGGCGAAGCTTCCTCTTCTTAGTTCCTCTACAATGTATTCTTCTGAGGTTTGCTCAGTAATTTAATTTGAGGTAATTGTAGAGAGGATCTATAATTAAAGGGATTAAAATGCCATTTATAGATGGGCCAGAGAAAAGAAGTAGAGATGAAGAGGAAGGCTCTGGCTCCTTCGGCTCTCTCCTTCCCCTCCCTCACTCACTCCTTCCTTCCTTCCCCTCCCTCTTTCCCTCCTTCCCTCCTTCTCCTCCCTCCCTCCTTCCCTCCTTCCCTCACTCACTCACTCCCTCCCATCTTCCCTCCTTCCCTCCTTCCCTCTTCCCCCATCTTCCCTCCCTCCCTCCTTCCTTCCTTCCTTCCCCTCCCTCTTTCCCTCCTTCCCTCCTTCTCCTCCCTCCCTCCCTCCTCCCTCCTTCCCCCCTCCCTCCCTCCCTCCCTCCCTCACTCCCCACCTGTCTTCCTCTCATCATCCTCTCCTCTGCTCGTCCGTCTTGTCTAATGTCACTTTATCTGACGTGATACAACCTTAAAGCTGCAATATGTAACATTTTGGTTGACCCAACTAAATTCACATAGAAATTTGAGTTAGAGATTTGAGATTCTCATTGAAAGTCTAACAAGTGGTAGATCAGTTTTATGCCAGCTATTTCTGTACTTCCCATTCTTAAATTTAAATTTTTACTTTGGGTTTTGTTCACCAGGTTCAAACAGATGAAACAACAATAGTTTTGATTAAGGAAAATAAACTTCCAGGCGGTGTAGATGGTACAATGATTCTCTACACTATAAATTGCTCGTTTTGTCAAATAAATTGAAATTAGGGGAACTATTAGAATTTGTGTAACCAGGAAATGGCAACCTTAAAACCAGAACAAAAGAGACAAGCTTAAAACCAGAACAAAAGAGACAAGCTTAAAACCAGAACAAAATACTCTGAGTTAATTTTCCAAAAGAAAGAAATTACCTCACTACATTTTAATTGAACGTTTGCAAAATAGATAAATATTAAAATTACATAACTATTCAGACCCTTTACTCAATACTTTGTTGAAGCACCTTTGGCATCGATTACAGCCTTGAGTCTTCTTGGATATGACGCTACAAGCTTGGCACACCTGTATTTGGGGAGTTTCTTCCATTCTTCTCTGCAGATCCTCTCAAGCTCTGTCAGGTTGGATGAGGAGCGTCGTTGCATAGCTATTTTCAGGGTCTCTCCAGAGACCCGAAAGGTTGTTAGATCGAATCCCTGAGCTGACAAGGTAAAAATCTGTCGTTCTGCCCCTGAACAAGGCCGTCATTGTAAATAAGAACTTGTTCTTAACTAACTTGCCTAGCTAAATAAAGGTTAAATAAGATTAGATGTTTGATCGGGTTCAAGTCCGGTCTCTGGCTGGGCCACTCAAGGACATTTAGAGACTTGACCCGAAGCTACTCCTGCATTGTCATGGCTGTGTGCTTAGGGTCGTTGTCCTGTTGAAAGGTGAACTTTCGCCCCAGTCTGAGTTCCTGACTGCTCTGGAGCAAGTTTTCATCAAGGATCTCTCTGTACTTTGCTCTTTTCATCTTTCCCTCAATCCTGACTATCCTCCCAGTCTCTGTCGCTGAAAAAAATCATCAAAGCATGATGTTGCCAACCTTGGATTTATCAGACCAGATAATCTCATTTTATAAAGTCTGAGAGTGCTTTAGGTGCTTTTGTCAAACTCCAAGTGGGCTGTCGTGTGCATAACAGAATGTGGAAAAAGTCAAGGGGTCTGAATACTTTCCGAATGCACTGTATCTTGCTACCATGTGTTGTGTCTTTGGCTATGCCGGATTAAGTTATATGACATGCTATTCTATAAAATCCTTTCTCTGTAATTAATATTATGAGCTAATCGTGTAAATGTAATTAACTAGAAAGTCGGGGCACCACGAAAGAGTGTTTATAGAGCTGTTATCTTCCGAATAAACTCTTAAAGACCTAGTAATATTTTACATCAATAGCAGTCAATATTAATCGTCACCTTATTTCAGTCTCATCTGAACATCGTAAATTATTGGTTATCTTCACGAACCCTGGCTAACAAGTTGAATCAGCAATACAAACTTTGAATTAATAATTTATTTACTAAATACCTAAATAATCACACAGAATTACATATACACAGAATGGATCATACATTGATTGCTAATTATGTCCTACAAGAAAACGTCTCTGGGGGACGGAACCTGTATGACGGCTGGTTACACAAAGAGAGGGGGTTGGGCTTGAATGAAAGCGCGGGAGGACTGAAGAACAAAGGAAGAAGCTATGCTATCGTAAATACAGAATCTTATGCATTCTAAATAACTGCCCATTTGAAAAAGGAAAATGCAATAAATATTTACTCTGAGCTGCGCTTCGGTAGGTTGGTCGTAGATGCTGGCCGTGTTGCCCAACAGAGATCTTCCTTGTCCTTTTAAGAGTGGTTAACAGAATACAGTGTCGTGTTGTTTGTTGGAAGAGATCCTTTGTCCGTCCTTTCCTAGCCCACGTTTACAGCGGCCGCTGCAAACTCAACGGCTAGGAGGTATCACTTCTGTAGTGAATAAGAGTTCAAAGTTCATACCATTCGCAACCAAAGCTCACGCTGAGGTTGGCTTCGTTCTGTAGTTGACATGTTAGTCCTTTTAACGTGGAACCGTCGTCCTCACGTCCTCGGAACAGCTTATTATCTGAATCCTTCTGACATCGGACCATCACCCTAATGTACCCGGAACAGCTTATTATCTTCTCTAGGGCCAGTGGGACGATTTCGTCCCACCTACGTAACAGCCAGTGGAATCCCGTGGCGCGTTATTCAAATACCTTAGAAATGTTATTACTTAAATTTCTCAAACATATGACTATTTTACACCATTTTAAAGACAAGACTCTCATTAATCTAACCACACTGTCCGATTTCAAAAAGGCTTTACAACGAAAGCAAAACATTAGATTATGTCAGCAGAGTACCCAGCCAGAAATAATCAGACACCCATTTTTCAAGGTAGCATATAATGTCACATAAACCCAAACCACAGCTAAATGCAACACTAACCTTTGATCTTCATCAGATGACAATCTTAGGACATTATATTATACAATACATGCATGTTTTGTTCAATCAAGTTCATATTTATATCAAAAACCAGCTTTTTACATTAGCATGTGACGTTCAGAACTAGCATACCCCCCGCAAACTTCCGGTGAATTTACTAAATTACTCACGATAAACGTTCACAAAAAACATAATTACTTTAAGAATTATAGATACAGAACTCCTCTATGCACTCGCTATGTCCGATTTTAAAATTGCTTTTCGGTGAAAGCACATTTTGCAATATTCTAAGTAGATAGCCCGGCATCACAGGGCTAGCTATTTAGACACCCACCAAGTTTAGCCCTCACCAAAGTCAGATTTACTATAACAAAAATGTTATTACCTTTGCTGTTCTTCGTCAGAATGCACTCCCAGGACTTCTACTTCAATAACAAATGTTGGTTTGGTTCAAAATAATCCATAGTTATATCCAAATAGCGACGTTTTGTTAGTGCGTTCAAGACACTATCCGAAAGGGTAAAGAAGGGTCACGCGCTCGACGCGTTTTGTGACAAAAAAATCGAAATATTCCATTACCGTACTTCGAAGCATGTCAACCGCTGTTTAAAATACATTTATATGCCATTTTTCTCGTAAAAAAGCGATAATATTCCGACCGGGAATCTGTGTTTTAGTACAAAGAGAGAGAAAATAAAAACATGGGGTCGCCTCAGTCTCATTGTCCTCTGATAGACCACTTACCAAAGGCGCTAATGTTTTTCAGCCAGGGGCTGGAATTACATTTCTCAGCTTTTTCCCGGGTTCTGAGAGCCTATGGGAGCCGTAGGAAGTGTCACGTTACAGCAAAGATCCTCAGTTTTCAATAAAGAGAGTCAAGAAGAACAAGAACTTGTCAGACAGGCCACTTCCTGTAAGGAATCTTCTCAGGTTTTTGCCTGCCATATGAGTTCTGTTATACTCACAGACACCATTGAAACAGTTTTAGAAACTTTAGGGTGTTTTCTATCCAAAGCCAATAATTATATGCATATTCTAGTTTCTGGGCAGTAGTAATAACCAGATTAAATCAGGTACGTTTTTTATCCGGCCGTGTAAATGCTGCCCCCTAGCCCTAACAGGTTATCTGAGTCCTTCTGACATCGGACCGTCGCCCTAATGTACCCGGAACAGCTTATTATCTGAATCCTTCTGACATCGGACCGTCGCCCTAATGTACCCGGAACAGCTTATTATCTGAATGCTTCTGACATCGGACCGTCGCCCTAATGTACCGGGAACAGCTTATTATCTGAATCCTTCTGACATCGGACCGTCGCCCTAATGTACCCGAAACAGCTTATTATCTGAATCCTTCTGACATCGGACCGTCGCCCTAATGTACCCGGAACAGCAAGTTATTCGCCCTTTTAACGTGAGGCTGCAGGCCTCGCGTCCTCGGAACAGGAGGTTACATTTTCATCAAGGGCTTATATAGTGGAGGGAGAGAAGGGTGTTTCATAGTTTATAACCCATGTCTCTTCACAGGAGCGGGCCACTGATTGATCAGGGCTCTAACCTTATGAAAACCCAATTCTCTCATTTGGAAGCTAAAATTACATTTAATCTTTTCACAAATAGTTTCATATTTAAACAATTAAATTGCACAACAATTCCATGTGAATCTGATAACTATAATGTGTAGACGTTCCACGATACAGTTTATGTCGTCCTATCATCAGTAATAATGTCTCAGACGACAACTGATCTGACATCATATTCATTAAGTACCATATTTTCAACTGGTTGGATTACCGAAATATGGTTCCTTTCCCCCCACCTTTTGATGTTCCCCGACACTCTATGTTTAACAAAGGCTTTTCAAGAGTCCTTCAGTAGAGTCAGAGAGAGAGGGAAGGGAGAAAGGTATTTATGGGGGGTCATAAATCTTACCCACAGCCCTACGTCATGACACATGGAAAGGTAAATACCTGTCTATTTGTCGAAAAATCACCTTAATTATTTAGTCATATCCCGGTTTACCTACTTAAGTGTAACGGATTTTCTTAGAGAAGTGGAGGAGTCAGGCGCAGGACACAGGGATGAAGGTAAACAAAACGTGTTTACTAAAATGTATCAATCCATCTTCTCATAAAAAATACATAGTTAGGAGAAACACCTCCAACTACACAAAACAGACAAACAATCACCGACAAGACAAACAGGAAATGCAGAGGTTTAAATAATGAACATAATTAGGGAAACTCAAAACAGGTGTACACAATAAAGACAAAACCAAACGGACAGTGAAACATCGATCGGTGGCAACTAGTAAGCCGGTGACGTCGACCGCCGAACGTCGCCCAAACAAGGAGAGGGGTCGACTTCGGCGGGAGTCGTGACAGTACCCCCCCCCCCCCCCCCCCCCTGACGCGCGGCTCCAGCAGCGCGCCGACACCGGCCTCGGGGACGACCCGGAGGACGGGGAGCAGGGCGATCCGGACGGAAGCGATGAAAATCCTGGATTAACGATGGATCCAGGATGTCTTCCGCCGGTACCCAGCTTCGCTCCTCCGGGCCATACCCCTCCCACTCCACGAGGTACTGAAGGCCCCTCGCCCGACGCCTGGAGTCCATAATGGCTCGTATGGTATATGCCGGGGCCCCCTCGATGTCCAGAGGGGGCGGAGGAACCTCCCGTACCTCCGACTGCTGGAGCGGACCAGTTACCACCGGCCTGAGGAGAGACACATGGAACGAGGGGTTAATATGATAATCAGGGGGAAGTTGTAACCTATAACAAACCTCGTTCAATCTCCTCAGGACTTTAAATGGCCCCACAAACCGCGGACCCAGCCTCCGGCAGGGCAGGTGAAGGGGCAGGTTTCGGGTCGAGAGCCAGACCCGATCCCCCGGTGCATAAACCGGGGCCTCACTGCGGTGGCTGTCGGCACTCGCCTTTTGCCGCCTGATGGCTCGTTGAAGACGTACATGGGCATCGTTCCATGTCTCCTCCGAGTGCCGAAACCATTCATCCACCGTAGGAGCCTCGATCTGTTTCTGATGCCATGGTGCCAGGACCGGCTGATACCCTAGCACACACTGAAAAGGGGTAAGGTTAGTGGAAGAGTGGCGTAATGAATTTTGGGCCATCTCCGCCCAAGGGATAAATGATGCCCACTCTCCCGGCCGGTCCTGGCAATAGGACCGCAGAAACCTACCCACCTCTTGGTTGACTCTTTCCACCTGCCCATTACTCTCGGGGTGGAACCCTGAGGTAAGACTGACCGAGACCCCCAGGCGTTCCATAAACACCCTCCAGACTGTAGACGTAAATTGGGGACCCCGATCAGAGACTATATCCTCAGGCACCCCGTAGTGCCGGAATATATGGGTAAATAGGGCCTCCGCAGTCTGTAGGGCCGTAGGGAGACCGGGCAAAGGAAGGAGACGGCAGGACTTAGAAAACCGATCCACAACGACCAGGATCGTGATGTTCCCCCGTGACGGTGGAAGATCCGTCACGAAATCCACCGATAGGTGTGACCACGGTCGTTGCGGAACGGGAAGGGGTTGTAATTTCCCTCTGGGCAGATGTCTTGCACTGTGCGCATACCGAACAGGAGGAGACATAAACCCTCACGTCCTTGGCTAACGTGGGCCACCAGTACTTCCCCGTAAGGCAGCGCACCGTCCGACCTATACCAGGATGACCAGAGGAGGGTGATGTGTGGGCCCAACAGATCAAATGATCGCGAACATCAAACGGCACGTACACGCGCCCAACGGGACACTGGGAGGGAGTGGGTTCTGCACGTGACGCCCGTTCGATGTCCGCGTCCACCTCCCATACCACCGGTGCCACCAGGCATGAGGCTGGAATTATGGGAGTGGGCTCTGTGGACCGCTCCTCTGTATCATACAGCCAGGACAGTGCGTCTGCCTTGACGTTCTGGGAACCTGGTTTATAAGAAAGAGTGAAAGAAAAGCGTGTGAAAAACATAGCCCACCTAACCTGGCGAGGGTTCAGTCTCCTCGCTGCCCGAATATACTCCAGATTTCGGTGGTCAGTCCAAATGAGGAAAGGGTGTCTAGCCCCCTCAAGCCAATGTCTCCACGCTTTCAGAGCCCCGACAACAGCTAACAACTCCCTATCCCCCACGTCATAGTTTCGCTCCGCCGGGCTGAGCTTCTTCGAAAAGAAAGCACATGGGCGGAGTTTTGGTGGGTTACCCGAGTGCTGAGATAGCACAGCCCCTATTCCAGCCTCGGATGCATTCACCACAACTATGAACGCTAAGGAGGGATCAGGATGCGCCAGCACTGGAGACATGGTAAACAGAGCCTTCAGGTTACCAAAAGCTCTGTCTGCCTCAGCCGACCACCGCAACCGCACCGGTCCCCCCTTCAGTAAGGAGGTAATGGGAGCCGCCACCTGGCCAAAGCCCCGGATAAACCTCCGGTAGAAGTTGGCAAACCCTAAAAACCGCTGCACCTCCTTTACCGTGGTTGGAGTCGGCCAATTACGCACGGCTGAAATGCGGTCAGTCTCCATCTCCACCCCTGACGCGGACAAACGGTACCCAAGGAAGGAGACAGATTGTTGAAAGAACAGACATTTCTCCGCCTTGACGTAAAGGTCATGCTCCAACAGTCGACCAAGCACCGTACGCACAAGGGACACATGCTCAGCGCGGGTGGTGGAGTATATGAGAATATCATCTATATACACCACTACACCCCGCCCGTGCAGGTCCCTGAAGATCTCATCCACAAATGATTGGAAGACGGATGGAGCATTCATTAACCCATACGGTACTCATAGTGCCCAGATGTAGTGCTAAATGCCGTCTTCCACTCATCCCCTCCCCTGATACGCACCAGATTGTACGCGCTCCTGAGGTCCAATTTTGTGAAGAAGCGCGCCCCGAGCAATGACTGTCATACTGGCGATCAGAGGTAGCGGGTAACTGTATTTCACAGTAATCTGGTTCAAACCTCGATAGTCAATGCACGGGCGTAAACCTCCATCCTTCTTCTTCACAAAAAAGAAGCTCGAGGAGACAGGTGAAATGGAGGGCCGAATGTATCCCTGTCCCAGAGATTCAGCGACATATGTTTCCATAGCTGCCGTCTCCTCCTGTGACAGAGGATACACGTGACTCCTGGGAAGTGCAGCACCCTCCAGGAGATTTATCGCACAATCCCCCGGTCGATGGGGTGGTAATTGAGTCGCCTTCCTTTTACAGAAGGCGATTGCCAAATCGGCATATTCGGGGGGAATGTGCATGGTGGAAACCTGGTTTGGACTCTCCACCGTAGTGGCACCTAAGGAAACACCTAAACACCTCCCTGAACACTGACAGGACCATCCCTTGAGAACCCTCTGTTGCCACGAAATAAGAGGATCATGAGAAGCCAACCAGGGAAGCCCCAATACAACGGGAAACGCAGGAGCGTCAATCAGAAAGAGACTAATACTCTCTTCATGACTCTCCTGCGTCACCATAGCAATGGGAACTGTGACCTCCCTAATCAGCCCAGACCCCAAAGGACGACTATCTATGGCATGTATAGGGAAGGGAACATCAACGGGAACAATAGGAATCCCTAATGTATTGGCCAAAGACCGATCTATAAAGTTCCCAGCTGCGCCTGAATCTACTAGCGCATTATGCTGGGAATGCGGGGAAAACCCCGGAAATCTTATAGATAACCACATGTGAGCAACAGGGGAGTCTGGGTGAGTCGTGTGCCTACTCACCTGAGATGAACCACCAGTGTTCCGCCTACCACCTCGACTACCTGGAAAACCTCCCCAGCACCGACCAGCAGTGTGTCCTCTGCGGTCACCTCTGGTGCATGGAACGGTTTCCCCTCCGGTCTCCCTAGTACCAGCCCCGCCCAACTCCATTGGTGTTGGGTCTAAGGGACTGGAGGATGGAACCAACGGACCCCGATCCGGACGTCCGCGGGAGGCCAGCAGGTTATCCAGCTGGATAGATAAGTCCATCAGCTGGTCCAGGTGGATGGTGGTGTCCCTGCAGGCTAGCTCCCTACGCACGTCCTCTCGCAAACCACACCTGTAGTGATCGATCAGGGCCCGCTCATTCCATCCTGCACCAGCCGCCAGAGTTCTAAAATCCAGTGCAAACTCCCGAGCGCTCCTCATCTCCTGCTTTAACCTCTATGGGCTAGGTGGGACGCTAGCGTGCCACCCGTGGTGCACTCCATCAACAGCAGGTGCATTTCAAGAGCGGCAAATTTGAATCCAAATAAATGTCAAAATTCAAATTTTTCAAACATACAACTATTTTACACCCTTTGAAAGATAAACATCTCCTTAATCTAACCACGTTTTACGATTTCAAAAAGGTTTTACGGCGAAAGCATAAATTTAGAGTATGTTAGGACAGTACATTTACAAGAGTTGTGTGTAATGTTTTGTCAATTCAAAGACAGGGTCACCAAAACCATAAAACCAGCTAAAATGATGCACTAACCTTTTACAATCTCCATCAGATGACACTCCTAGGACATTATGTTAGACAATGCATGCATTTTTAGTTCTATCAAGTTCATATTTATATCCAAAAACAGCGTTTTACTATGGCATTGATGTTGAGGAAATCGTTTCCCTCCAATAACCGGCAGTCAAGTCAGCGTCACAAATTAAATAATTAAAATTAGAAAACATTGGTAAAATATTATATTGTCATTTAAAGAATTATAGATTTACATCTCTTGAACGCAATCAACTTGCCAGATTTAAAAATAACCTTACTGGGAAAATCACACTTTGCAATAATCTGAGCACTGCGCCCAGAAAAATACGCGTTGCGATACAGACTAGACATCATGTTGGGGAGATCTAAAATCGAAAATACTATGTAAATAATCCATTACCTTTGATTCTCTTCATCAGATGTCACTTCCAGGTATCACAGGTCCATAATGAATGTAGTTTTGTTCAAAAAAGCTCATCATTTATGTCCAAAAATCTCCGTCTTGTTAGCACATGATCTAAGCCAGCCGGACTTCTTGTCATGAACGAGGGGAAAAAATATATTTACGTTCGTTCAAACATGTCAAACGTTGTATAGCATAAATCATTAGGGCCTTTTTTAACCAGAACATGAATAATATTCAAGGTGGACGAATGCATACTCTTTTATAACGTATTGGAACGAGGGTACCCAACATGAACTCGCGCGCCAGGTGTCTAATTGGACATCATCGTTCCATGGCTCTTATTCGGTCAGATCTCCCTCCAGAAGACTCAAAACACTTTGTAAAGGCTGGTGACATCTAGTGGAAGCAATAGGAAGTGCCAAAATATTCCTCAGCCCCTGTGTTTTTCAATGGGATAGGTTTAAAGGTAATACAACACATCAGGTATCCACTTCCTGTCAGAAAATGTCTCAGGGTTTTGCCTGCCAAATGAGTTCTGTTATACTCACAGACACCATTCAAACAGTTTTAGAAACTTTAGAGTGTTTTCTATCCATATATAATAAGTATATGCATATTCTAGTTACTGGGTAGGATTAGTAACCAGATTAAATCGGGTACATTTTTTTTATCCAGACGTGCAAATGCTGCCCCCTAGCCCTAACAGGTTAAATTGAACAAGCGCTCTCCCGCCGCTTTTCCTTCTGGTGGATGATCAAACACTGCCCAAAAGCGGCGGGAGAAGTCCTCGTAGTTTTTCCGAGTCGGGTCTTCCACCTCCCAGATAGCGTTGGCCCACTCTAGGGCTTTACCAGTCAAACAGGAGATGAGGGCGCTCACTCTCTCGCGTCCCGAGGGCGGCGGCTGGACAGCCGCCAGGTAGAGCTCTAGCTGGAGTAGGAACCCCTGACACCCGGCAGCTGCTCCGTCATACGCTCCCGGGAGCGAGAGCCGAATCCCACCGGATCCAGACGGCGGTTGGATAGGATCCAGAGTTGTGCCGGGTGGTGGTGTGGCTGGGTCGACGGGACAGCCTTTCCTCTCCACTCTCTCCATGGTCAGCAGCACGCAATCCATGGCCGTCATTAGATCCTGGATCATTTTAGCCTGCTGCTGAACGTGCTCCTCTAGATGACTAGGAGAACTGGCTGCTCCTGCTGACTCCATTTGGTGGTCGGTGATTCTGTAACGGATTTTCTTAGAGAAGTGGAGGAGTCAGGCGCAGGACACAGGGATGAAGGTAAACAAAACGTGTTTACTAAAATGTATCAATCCATCTTCTCATAAAAAATACATAGTTAGGAGAAACACCTCCAACTACACAAAACAGACAAACAATCACCGACAAGACAAACAGGAAATGCAGAGGTTTAAATAATGAACATAATTAGGGAAACTCAAAACAGGTGTACACAATAAAGACAAAACCAAACGAACAGTGAAACATCGATCGGTGGCAACTAGTAAGCCGGTGACATCGACCGCCGAACGTCGCCCGAACAAGGAGAGGGGTCGACTTCGGCGGGAGTCGTGACATTATGGCTCTGCCTACACTGAACAACTTTTTTATTTTTAAATACTTGAGCAAAAAATATTCCATTTTATTTGGAATGACAAGCCAGACAAATTAAACTGGCATATTTGTATAATGAATATTATAATAAAATTATTAAATATTAATGCATTGAACCTCTCAGTAAAGGCTTCAGTCATGCAAAAGTTCAACTTAAATCCAAACTGGTTCTCTGGCAGATTAGTAAGAATGACTCACCCCATGTTCAAGAATGAACATTTTCCCTTTATTCAGATTACAACCTCTCACTTTAGTAAATAATCTCCAAAATATCAGCATTTAAAAAAAATAAGCCATAGAAAGCTAGTTGCAATTTCAGTTTAGTCCGCCAGAAAATAAATAACAAATATTACAACACATATTATGGTTAAACTCAAATATGGTAATTTATTTAAAAAAAATAAAATATATATATATATATATATATTTATATATATATATATATATATATATATATATATATAGTTTATATATTTTGGAGATGTATTTTTTTCTTTAAACAGTATACTCTTTGCACTAAAGACTAAAATTGTTGAAAGACATTTTTGATTAATAACAAAAGTTTTCAGTTTCATTTAAGGACCAACAAAATGTACAGCTGCCCCATACAGGTTTCAAAATAGTTGGGAAGAGATTTTTGATGTACCGAATCCCCTGCATATGGTTTATGAACTGATAACACAAAACGATGCTGGATTCAACACTTCCAGTTTTTCCATTTAAAATTAGCATGCACAATTTTTGCAACCAATATAATGTTATATATATATATATATATATATGGGGGATAAAACCTTCCCAGTTCGGCAGATTTTTCTGCGAAGAGACAGAATCATAAGATCATTTGTTTTAGCTTGTTTCTGGTCGCAGGTTCCGGAACGGTTTCGAAAACGCTGCAAATAACACTGCTGGGTGTCTTGAAAAGCCGATAGTCAATCAATCAATAATATAATAATACTGTTAGTAAAGATTTTCATCTTTAATTTACAATCTGTAGAATCTATCAGACTAGAAAGGTTCATAACTTCTGTGAAATATTACAGCACAGGTAAAAAATATATGGCAAATAGAAATCCAAACTGGATGGTGTTCAGAGATAGATGGGATGGGTTGAGGACAGCTGAAGGATGGGACTGGATGGTGGTCAGAGATAGATGGGAGGGGTTGAGGGGAGCTGAAGGATGGGACTGGATGATGTTCAGAGATAGATGGGATGGGTTGAGGGTAGCTGAAGGATGGACTGGATGGTGTTCGGAGATAGATGGAAGGGGTTGAGTGAAGCTGGAGGATGGGACTGGATGGTGGTCAGAGATAGATGGGAGGGGTTGAGGGGAGCTGAAGGCTGGGACTAAAAACAAACAAAAGATAACTATTGTAAAACAGACTGTATCCGTAAATGTATATCGTATGTTTAAGCTGGAAGTAGAAGCCTAAGAGTTGTTATCTATTAGTTTACTACACTTAGAGGAGAGACGGTAGTGTTCAAGTGAGATAATAACATATATAACTATATATATTTATTTATGAGGAATAGGAACGGTTGCTGACAATTACATTGATAGAACTCACAATCTCTATAGTCAATATCAACTCTGATCTAAACCCCCCTCCCCTGCAAAATCCTTGATTCAGCCTTGTTCATCCGTAGATCTCCTTCAGTCATAACATTAGTCTTCCTGATGAGGAATGGAGGATTCGGAGTGTATCATTCTCTGTGACTGTCTCATTCTCTCAACAACAACAAGTTCTCAGTCTCACTGCAGAATCAGACTGCAAAACCCTTTTGGTTTAAGTTAAGGGGTTAAGGTCTAGGATGGACATGTAACAGACTCCCATCCTCCTTTCCCCGTCCCACAATGCTGTAGCATTACATAAACCTACTGGACGGTAATAGACTCCCATCCTCCTTCCCCGTCCCACAATGCTGTAGCATTACATAAACCTACTGGACGGTAATAGACTCCCATCCTCCTTCCCCGTCCCACAATGCTGTAGCATTACATAAACCTACTGGACGGTAATAGACTCCCATCCTCCTTCCCCGTCCCCACAATGCTGTAGCATTACAGAAACCTACTGGACTGTAATAGACTCCCATCCTCCTTCCCCGTCCCACAATGCTGTAGCATTACAGAAACCTACTGGACTGTAATAGCGCTCACCGTTGCCCCAAGTGGCCGGTTTTTGACATCGTCCTCCCGACGTGCTGCTTTCCTGCTTATCTTGAGCGATCCTTCACCAGCCTCCTGAGAGGAGTGCTCTGGCTCCCTGGCCTTCATTTCTGACGGGCTGGGGGTCGAGGTAAGGGGAGATGAGGGGTTCGGACAGGGCAAAGTTTGCTATCACACTATTTCACTTCAGCAGAGGTCCTTGACCCCATCTCTCTCTCTCTCTCATCTCTCTCTCTCTCTCTCTCTCTCTCTCTCTCTCTCTCTCCTCTCTCTCTCTCTCTCTCTCTCTCTCTCGCTTTCCTCTCTCGCTTTCCTCTCTCGCTTTCCTCTCTCTCTCTCTCTCTCTTTCTCCTTGCTCTCTCTCTCCTCTCTGGCCTTCCTCTCTTTCCCAAGACTGATTGTTGTATTGTCTTTGTGCAGTTGAATGATTCTCTCTACTCTCTCTCTCTCTCACACACTCAAACACACACACGCTTGGAACGACTTCAACAGTTATTTCACACAGACTGCTATCTGATTATTATTCCCCCTCTTACATAATGACAACATGAAAACAGTTTGCTAGCCGGAGACAGACACCAAAGACAATAACCCAGAGGAAGACATATTGCTACATATTACTCTTCTAATGTGTTTCAAGACATTTCCAGACATCATCACCCACTCACGCCAACAACAATACCTGTTTGAAGTAATTATAAAAAGACATGGGGAAAAATTATGCTGCAGCAATTAAATGACAGTGGCTTGTGAGAGTGGGCCAGCTGACCTAGCACCCTGCTCCTCTCTGAGTTGTACTGATTAAACACACTAATTGGATGTTGCAACACTCACATCACCACTTTGGTAACAGCCCTACCTTCACCAAGGATGATTGTAATTCCGACTTAACGAGAGAGAGGAGAGAGAGAGAGAGAGAGAGAAGAGAGGAGAGGAAGAAGAGAGAGAGAGAGAGAGGAGAGAGAGAGAGAGAGAGAGGAGAGAGGAGAGAGAGAGGAGAGAGAGAGAGAGAGAGAGAGAGAGAGAGAGAGAGAGAGAGAGAGAGAGAGAGAGAGAGAGAGAGAGAGAGAGAGAGAGAGAGAGAGAGAGAGAGAGAGAGAGAGGAACAACATCGAGTCATAACAGTTTGAAGTAATTAGCTGATGTTCTTATTTTCACAACGGCACAGTCCTGAGCTCCAACAGGAAACATATTCTATATCAAATCAAATGTTATTGGTCACATGCACGTATTTATCAGATGTTATTGCGGGTGTATATCGAAATGCTTGGGGCCCCACAGTTTTCACCTTCTCCGCTGCGGTCCAGTCGATGTGGATAGGGGGCGTGCTCCCTCTGCTGTTTCATGAAGTCCCCGATCAGCTCCTTTGTTTTGTTGATGTTGAGGGAGAAGTTATTTTTCCTGGCACCACTCCGCCAGGGGCCCTCACCTCCTCCCTGTAGGATGTCTCGTTGTTGTTGGTAATCAGGCCTGATACTGTTGCGCCGTCTGCAAACTTGATCATTGACTTGGAGGCGTACGTTGTTATGCTGTCATGTGAACAGGGAGTACAGGAAGGGGCTGAGCACACTCCCTTGTGGGGCCCCCTGTGTTGAGGATCAGTGTAGTAGAGGTGTTGTTTCTCCTACCTTCACCATCTGGGGGGGCGGCCCGTCAGGGAGTCCAGGACCCAGTTGCAAACGTCGGGGTTGAGACCCAGGGCCCCACAGCTTAATGATGAACTTGGAGGGTACTACGGTGTTGAAGGCTGAGCTGTAGTCGATGAACAGCATTCTTACATAGGTAGTCCTCTTGTCCAGATGGGACAGGGCAGTGTGCAGTGCGATGGCGATTGCGTCATCTGTGGGTCTATTGGGAACGGTATCCCAATTGAAGTTTAGTGGGAATACTGCCATCTATCCACGGTTTCTGTTTAGGGTAGGTTTTAATAGTTACCAGTGGAAACAACATCTGTATACACTTCCTGATAAACTCAGTCACCGTATCAGTGTATACGTCAGTGTTATTCTGACAGGTTAACCTGGGAAAACATATTCCAGTCCGCCATGATCAAAACCATCTCTAAGCATGGATTCTGATTGGTCAGAAAATAACTTATCACGGGTACTTCCTGTTTGAGTTTCTGCCAATAGGAAGGGAGGAGTCAAAGGACAGGGCTGATGGTTGCGTGCTGTGTGTGTGTGTGTGTGTGTGTGTGTGTGTGTGTGTGTGTGTGTGTGTGTGTGTGTGTGTGTGTGTGTGTGTGTGTGTGTGTGTGTGTTGTGTGTGGGGTGCTGACAGAGGTGGACCTGAGCCAACGTCAGCAGTAGATATCAACTCCTGGTGAGAAAGAGGTTGACATGAACGAGACTGAAGTGCCGTGCAGTCAGGTCAACTCAGAACTGGTCTCAGCTGATTTCTGGCTGTAAGCCTCGTTCACCTCTCTCTTCTGTACAGAAGGCTTTCTGAGGATGGTAGGTCAACAGACCCACATAATGGCGAGGGGTCCAAAGGTGTTTTTCTGGGATGGGACTTGGATTTCTCTTCCTTATGTTTTAGGAAGCCATAGTTACTATTGGGCTTCTATGGAGTGACATGCTGTATTTGAAATGAATCGTCTCCGTCGGTCTGGGTAAAGTGATTTTGTTTCACTGTCACAGTTAGAAAGGCACAGGGAGAAAACAATCTACCATTTGGCACAGTGACATTATGAGAAGATATGATGAACAAACCAACAGTAGCCTGCTTAGTCTTGCCATGAGGCAGAGAGCGTTGAGCCCACACAACAGTCTGTGAGAATATGTTATTGTCCACTGCCAATTTAAAATGTTTGAGTCTAAAATTATTTGATTTGGCAAACCCCCAAAAAATAGCACTCCATATGTTCTGTTCATTCAAAACATGATTTGGTAGAGGATTTAGCTTTCCACCTCAGAACTGAGCTGTTGATTAAATACAACACAAGTTAATAGCTGGTACACTTCAATGACAACTCAGTGACAACTCAGTGACAACTCAGTGACAACTCAATGCCAACTCAGTGACAACTCAGTGACACTTCAATGCCAACTCAGTGACACTTCAATGCCAACTCAGTGACAACTCAATGCCAACTCAATGCCAACTCAGTGACAACTCAGTGACAACTCAGTGACAACTCAGTGACACTTCAATGACAACTCAGTGACAACTCAGTGACAACTCAATAACAACTCAGTGACAACTCAATAACAACTCAGTGACAACTCAATGACAACTTCCAATAGGTCTAGCTGTCTAATCTTACGCCTTGAACCTGAACAATTAAACAATGTAGTTTACTTCTACCTTCTTTTGATTAAAGGGTCTTGTTGATGATTGTAATGTCCGCTCTTCTACCTTCTTTTGATTAAAGGGTCTTGCTGATGATGGTAACGTCTGTTACCATAACATCTTTAAATAAGCCTTGTGTTCGTGTTCTTCGCTGTATGAAACTCGTTTCTGCATGAATGCGTTGTGTGTGTGACCCTGAGGAGTGTAATGTGTAGACCTGGGCTGTGGATTGTCTTGTTTAGCTGTGATCCTTGGATCTCTGTCCTCGCTCCTCTCAGCCATGGTGAACTCCCAGCATGGAAAGCCCATAATAGAGACAGACAACATGTGTGTGCATCCAAAATGGCACCCTATTCCCTATGCAGTGCACTACTTTTGACCAGGGCCCATAGGGCTCTGTAGTGCACTATGTAAGGAATTGGGTTCCATTTAGGATCCAGCCTAAATCTACCATTAAATGCACTCTGAAAAGTTCTTTATGATAGTGGACAGTAGACCAGAAACTAGAGAAGAATTTCCAGTGTGTACGTGTAAAGTCAAGTTTAGTTCTAAAACCTTCCTTGTGAAGTTGCCTGAAGTTTCAAAAAACTTTGCTTTCAAAATTATCCTAGATTGTTTTAGGTCTAGAGAAAAACCAAGGTAGACAGGACCAACACGTGTGATTTTAGAGGAGACTGCACCTAGGTTACCAAGGTAGACGGGGTCACCACTTTTATTGTTAAACATGTTGTATACTATAGGACAATATATAAAGATGATAAAACAATTATATGGTACCACCATTATTAGAATGTTGACTTGTAAATTATTAAATTATATGGTACCACCATTATTAGAATGTTGACTTGTAAATTATACAATTATATGATACCACCATTATTAGAATGTTGACTGTAAATTATTAAATTATATGGTACGGTACCACCATTATTAGAATGTTGACTGTAAATGATACAATTATATGGAACCACCATTATTAGAATGTTGACTGTAAATTATACAATTATATGGAACCACCATTATTAGAATGTTGACTGTAAATTATACAATTATATGGAACCACCATTATTAGAATGTTGACTGTAAATTATACAATTATATGGTACCACCATTATTAGAATGTTGTGTGTAAATTATTACATTATATGGTACCACCATTATTAAAATGCTGACTTGTAAATTATTACATTATATGGTACCACCACTTTTAGAATGATGACTGTAAATTATTAAATTATATGATACCACCATTATTAGAATGTTGACTGTAAATTATTAAATTATATGGTACCACCATTATTAGAATGTTGATTGTAAATTATACAATTATATGGTACCACCATTATTAGAATGTTGACTGTAAATTATTACATTAAATGGTACCACCAATATTACAATGTTGACTTGTAAATTATTAAATTATATGGTACCACCATTATTAGAATGTTGATTGTAAATTATACAATTATATGGTACCACCATTATTAGCCTGTTAGGGCTAGGGGGCAGTATTTGCACGGCTGGATAAAAAAATGTACCCGATTTAATCTGGTTACTAATCCTACCTGTAACTAGAATATGCATATACTTATTATATATGGATAGAAAACACCCTAAAGTTTCTAAAACTGTTTGAATGGTGTCTGTGAGTATAACAGAACTCATTTGGCAGATTCTGACAGGAAGTGGATACCTGATGTGTTGTATTACCTTTAAACCTATGCCATTGAAAAACACAGGGGCTGAGGAATATTTTGGCACTTCCTATTGCTTCCACTAGATGTCACCAGCCTTTACAAATTGTTTTGAGTCTTCTGGAGGGAGATCTGACCGAACAAGAGCCATGGAACGATGATGGCCCATTAGACACCTGGCGCGCTAGGTCATGCTGGGTACCCTCGTTCCAATACGTTTTAAAAGATTTTGCATTCGTCCGCCTTGAATTTTATTCATGTTCTGGTTAAAAAAGGCCCTAATGATTTATGCTATACAACGTTTGACATGTTTGAACGAACGTAAATATATTTTTTCCCCTCGTTCATGAAGTGAAGTCCGGCGGGCTTAGATCATGTGCTAACAAGACGGAGATTTTTGGACATAAATGATGAGCTTTTTTGAACAAAACTACATTCGTTATGGACCTGTGATACCTGGAAGTGACATCTGATGAAGAGAATCAAAGGTAATGGATTATTTACATAGTATTTTCGATTTTAGATCTCCCCAACATGGCGGCTAGTCTGTATCGCAACGCGTATTTTTCTGGGCGCAGTGCTCAGATTATTGCAAAGTGTGATTTCCCAGTAAGGTTATTTTTAAATCTGGCAAGTTGATTGCGTTCAAGAGATGTAAATCTATAATTCTTTAAATGACAATATAATATTTTACCAATGTTTTCTAATTTTAATTATTTAATTTGTGGTGCTGACTTGAATGCCGGTTATTGGAGGGAAACGATTTCCTGAACATCAACGCCACAGTAAAACGCTGTTTTTGGATATAAATATGAACTTGATAGAACTAAAAATGCATGCATTGTCTAACATAATGTCCTAGGAGTGTCATCTGTTGGAGATTGTAAAAGGTTAGTGCATAATTTTAGCTGATTTTATGGTTTTGGTGACGCCTGTCTTTGAATTGGCACAACATTACACACAACTCTTGTAAATGTACTGTCCTAACATACTCTAAATTTATGCTTTCGCCGTAAAACCTTTTTGAAATCGGAAAACGTGGTTAGATTAAGGAGATGTTTATCTTTCAAAGGGTGTAAAATAGTTGTATGTTTGAAAAATTAGAATTTTGACATTTATTTGGATTCAAATTTGCCACTCTTGAAATGCACCTGCTGTTCATGGAGTGCACCACGGGTGGGACGCTTGCGTCCCACCTAGCCCATAGAGGTTAGAATGTTGACTGTAAATTATTACATTATATGGTACCACCAATATTACAATGTTGACTTGTAAATTATTAAACTATATGGTACCACCATTATTAGAATGTTGACTGTAAATTATACAATTATATGGTACCACCATTATTAGAATGTTGACTTGTAAATTATTAAATTAACTAATAGTTTTCCAGAAGCACGAGGAATGAGGGAAGATTAAAGATTTGAGAGAAAGAGAGAGAGAGAGAGAGAGAGAGAGGAGAGGAGAGAGCAAGACAGAGAGAGAGAGACAGAGAGGAGAGAGAGACAGAGAGGAGAGAGAGAGGAGAGAGAATAGAGATAGAGAGGAGAGCGAGAGACAGAGAGAGAGAGACAGAGGAGAGAGAGAGAGAGGAGAGAGAGAGAGAGGAGACAGACAGAGAGGAGAGACAGAGAGGAGAGAGAGAGAGACAGAGAGAGAGAGAGACAGAGAGAGAGAGAGAGAGGTGAGAGAGAGAGAGAGAGAGAGAGAGACAGAGAGAGAGAGAGAGAGACAGAGAGGAGAGAGAGGGAGTAATTTAATAGATTAGAATGTCCTTTCCAAGTTCACCACTACTCTGTACCTCAGATTTCCATGGTTTGAAATTTCAAAGGTGTATCACCTGCTGTAATTGCTTGACTACAGGATCCATAAATCACTGTGCAGTAAGGTCATCTCATAATTTCTACTCAAACGCTGCCATTTATTTTCCTCTCCTCCTCTACCCTCCTCCTGTTTTTCCTTCTCTCCGTTCATCTACCCAGGTCCATTAGAGATTGATCACGGGCCAGTTCAAAAACAACAAATTACTTTCTAGCACGTAATTACGATTCAGACTTTAGAGATGGGTGGCAACATATCATCATCAGTTCTGGATGTGACAGTACTGCTAAACACAACCAGACTGTTATATCACGTGCATTATAACCTGTTATGAACATTCATGACATGTTATAGGCCTGTTCATAGTGACCACAGCCTTTATAAAGGTACATGTTCCTTAACATGGTGTTGTTGCACCCTGTTCATTCCAGCAGTAAACACCGTTTTTATTCTTCTCCAGTATCTAGTTCCCTAATCTTGTCTGTCTGTCTGTCTGTCTGTCTGTCTGTCTGTCTGTCTGTCTGTCTGTCTGTCTGTCTGTCTGTCTGTCTGTCTGTCTGTCTGTCTGTCTGTCTGTCTGTCTGTCTGTCTGTCTGTCTGTCTGTCTGTCTGTCTGTCTGTCTGTCTGTCTGTCTCTGTCTCTGTCTCTGTCTCTCTCTCTCTCTCTCTCTCTCTCTCAACCCTCAACCCTCAACCCTCATTTTCTTTCTCTTGCTGTCCTTCTCTTTGAAGTTCTTCAGTGTCTTGATACAAAGGAGCAGGGATTAGGGCTCATTAGATAGTAATCTGTCAGGTTTGTGTTATAGTTATCAGTCAGGCTTGTGTTATAGTTATCAGTCAGGCTTGTGTTATAGTTATCAGTCAGGCTTTTGTTATAGTTATCAGTCAGGCTTGTGTTATAGTTATCAGTCAGGCTTGTGTTATAGTTATCAGTCAGGCTTGTGTTATAGTTATCAGTCAGGCTTGTTAGATAGTTATCAGTCAGGCTTGTTAGATAGTTATCAGTCAGGCTTGTGTTATAGTTATCAGTCAGGCTTGTGTTATAGTTATCAGTCAGGCTTGTTAGATAGTTATCAGTCAGGCTTGTGTTATAGTTATCAGTCAGGCTTGTTAGATAGTTATCAGTCAGGCTTGTTAGATAGTTATCAGTCAGGCTTGTGTTATAGTTATCAGTCAGGCTTGTGTTATAGTTATCAGTCAGGCTTGTGTTATAGTTATCAGTCAGGCTTGTGTTATAGTTATCAGTCAGGCTTGTTAGATAGTTATCAGTCAGGCTTGTTAGATAGTTATCAGTCAGGCTTGTTAGATAGTTATCAGTCAGGCTTGTTAGATAGTTATCAGTCAGGCTTGTGTTATAGTTATCAGTCAGGCTTGTGTTATAGTTATCAGTCAGGCTTGTGTTATAGTTATCAGTCAGGCTTGTGTTATAGTTATCAGTCAGGCTCGTTAGATAGTTATCAGTCAGGCTCGTTAGATAGTTATCAGTCAGGCTCGTTAGATAGTTATCAGTCAGGCTCGTTAGATAGTTATCAGTCAGGCTCGTGTTATAGTTATCAGTCAGGCTCGTTAGATAGTTATCAGTCAGGCTTGTTAGATAGTTATCAGTCAGGCTTGTGTTATAGTTATCAGTCAGGCTTGTGTTATAGTTATCAGTCAGGCTTGTTAGATAGTTATCAGTCAGGCTCGTTAGATAATTATCAGTCAGGCTTGTTAGATAGTTATCAGTCAGGCTTGTTAGATAGTTATCAGTCAGGCTTGTTAGATAGTTATCAGTCAGGCTTGTGTTATAGTTATCAGTCAGGCTTGTGTTATAGTTATCAGTCAGGCTTGTGTTATAGTTATCAGTCAGGCTTGTGTTATAGTTATCAGTCAGGCTTGTGTTATAGTTATCAGTCAGGCTTGTTAGATAGTTATCAGTCAGGCTTGTTAGATAGTTATCAGTCAGGCTTGTGTTATAGTTATCAGTCAGGCTTGTGTTATAGTTATCAGTCAGGCTTGTTAGATAGTTATCAGTCAGGCTTGTGTTATAGTTATCAGTCAGGCTTGTGTTATAGTTATCAGTCAGGCTTGTGTTATAGTTATCAGTCAGGCTTGTGTTATAGTTATCAGTCAGGCTTGTGTTATAGTTATCAGTCAGGCTTGTGTTATAGTTATCAGTCAGGCTTGTGTTATAGTTATCAGTCAGGCTTGTGTTATAGTTATCAGTCAGGCTTGTTAGATAGTTATCAGTCAGGCTTGTTAGATAGTTATCAGTCAGGCTTGTTAGATAGTTATCAGTCAGGCTTGTTAGATAGTTATCAGTCAGGCTTGTGTTATAGTTATCAGTCAGGCTTGTGTTATAGTTATCAGTCAGGCTTGTTAGATAGTTATCAGTCAGGCTTGTGTTATAGTTATCAGTCAGGCTTGTGTTATAGTTATCAGTCAGGCTTGTGTTATAGTTATCAGTCAGGCTTGTGTTATAGTTATCAGTCAGGCTTGTTAGATAATTATCAGTCAGGCTTGTTAGATAGTTATCAGTCAGGCTTGTTAGATAGTTATCAGTCAGGCTTGTTAGATAGTTATCAGTCAGGCTTGTGTTATAGTTATCAGTCAGGCTTGTTAGATAGTTATCAGTCAGGCTTGTTAGATAGTTATCAGTCAGGCTTGTTAGATAGTTATCAGTCAGGCTTGTGTTATAGTTATCAGTCAGGCTTGTTAGATAGTTATCAGTCAGGCTTGTTAGATAGTTATCAGTCAGGCTTGTGTTATAGTTATCAGTCAGGCTTGTGTTATAGTTATCAGTCAGGCTTGTGTTATAGTTATCAGTCAGGCTTGTGTTATAGTTATCAGTCAGGCTTGTGTTATAGTTATCAGTCAGGCTTGTGTTATAGTTATCAGTCAGGCTTGTGTTATAGTTATCAGTCAGGCTTGTTAGATAGTTATCAGTCAGGCTTGTTAGATAGTTATCAGTCATGCTTGTTAGATAGTTATCAGTCAGGCTTGTGTTATAGTTATCAGTCAGGCTCGTGTTATAGTTATCAGTCAGGCTTGTTAGATAGTTATCAGTCAGGCTTGTGTTATAGTTATCAGTCAGGCTTGTGTTATAGTTATCAGTCAGGCTTGTTAGATAGTTATCAGTCAGGCTCGTTAGATAATTATCAGTCAGGCTTGTGTTATAGTTATAAGTCAGGCTTGTTAGATAGTTATCAGTCAGGCTTGTTAGATAGTTATCAGTCAGGCTTGTGTTATAGTTATCAGTCAGGCTTGTGTTATAGTTATCAGTCAGGCTTGTGTTATAGTTATCAGTCAGGCTTGTGTTATAGTTATCAGTCAGGCTTGTTAGATAGTTATCAGTCAGGCTTGTGTTATAGTTATCAGTCAGGCTTGTTAGATAGTTATCAGTCAGGCTTGTTAGATAGTTATCAGTCAGGCTTGTTAGATAGTTATCAGTCAGGCTTGTGTTATAGTTATCAGTCAGGCTTGTGTTATAGTTATCAGTCAGGCTTGTGTTATAGTTATCAGTCAGGCTTGTGTTATAGTTATCAGTCAGGCTTGTGTTATAGTTATCAGTCAGGCTTGTTAGATAGTTATCAGTCAGGCTTGTTAGATAGTTATCAGTCAGGCTTGTTAGATAGTTATCAGTCAGGCTTGTGTTATAGTTATCAGTCAGGCTTGTGTTATAGTTATCAGTCAGGCTTGTTAGATAGTTATCAGTCAGGCTTGTGTTATAGTTATCAGTCAGGCTTGTTAGATAGTTATCAGTCAGGCTTGTGTTATAGTTATCAGTCAGGCTTGTGTTATAGTTATCAGTCAGGCTTGTGTTATAGTTATCAGTCAGGCTTTAGTTATAGTTATCAGTCAGGCTTGTTAGATAGTTATCAGTCAGGCTTGTTAGATAGTTATCAGTCAGGCTTGTTAGATAGTTATCAGTCAGGCTTGTTAGATAGTTATCAGTCAGGCTTGTTAGATAGTTATCAGTCAGGCTTGTGTTATAGTTATCAGTCAGGCTTGTGTTATAGTTATCAGTCAGGCTTGTGTTATAGTTATCAGTCAGGCTTGTGTTATAGTTATCAGTCAGGCTTGTGTTATAGTTATCAGTCAGGCTTGTTAGATAGTTATCAGTCAGGCTTGTTAGATAGTTATCAGTCAGGCTTGTGTTATAGTTATCAGTCAGGCTTGTGTTATAGTTATCAGTCAGGCTTGTTAGATAGTTATCAGTCAGGCTTGTGTTATAGTTATCAGTCAGGCTTGTGTTATAGTTATCAGTCAGGCTTGTTAGATAGTTATCAGTCAGGCTTGTGTTATAGTTATCAGTCAGGCTTGTTAGATAGTTATCAGTCAGGCTTGTTAGATAGTTATCAGTCAGGCTTGTGTTATAGTTATCAGTCAGGCTTGTGTTATAGTTATCAGTCAGGCTTGTTAGATAGTTATCAGTCAGGCTTGTTAGATAGTTATCAGTCAGGCTTGTGTTATAGTTATCAGTCAGGCTTGTGTTATAGTTATCAGTCAGGCTTGTGTTATAGTTATCAGTCAGGCTTGTGTTATAGTTATCAGTCAGGCTTGTTAGATAGTTATCAGTCATGCTTGTTAGATAGTTATCAGTCAGGCTTGTGTTATAGTTATCAGTCAGGCTCGTGTTATAGTTATCAGTCAGGCTTGTTAGATAGTTATCAGTCAGGCTTGTGTTATAGTTATCAGTCAGGCTTGTGTTATAGTTATCAGTCAGGCTTGTTAGATAGTTATCAGTCATGCTTGTTAGATAGTTATCAGTCAGGCTTGTGTTATAGTTATCAGTCAGGCTCGTGTTATAGTTATCAGTCAGGCTTGTTAGATAGTTATCAGTCAGGCTTGTGTTATAGTTATCAGTCAGGCTTGTGTTATAGTTATCAGTCAGGCTTGTTAGATAGTTATCAGTCAGGCTTGTGTTATAGTTATCAGTCAGGCTTGTGTTATAGTTATCAGTCAGGCTTGTTAGATAGTTATCAGTCAGGCTTTAGTTATAGTTATCAGTCAGGCTTGTTAGATAGTTATCAGTCAGGCTTGTTAGATAGTTATCAGTCAGGCTTGTTAGATAGTTATCAGTCAGGCTTGTTAGATAGTTATCAGTCAGGCTTGTGTTATAGTTATCAGTCAGGCTTGTGTTATAGTTATCAGTCAGGCTTGTGTTATAGTTATCAGTCAGGCTTGTGTTATAGTTATCAGTCAGGCTTGTGTTATAGTTATCAGTCAGGCTTGTTAGATAGTTATCAGTCAGGCTTGTTAGATAGTTATCAGTCAGGCTTGTTAGATAGTTATCAGTCAGGCTTGTGTTATAGTTATCAGTCAGGCTTGTGTTATAGTTATCAGTCAGGCTTGTTAGATAGTTATCAGTCAGGCTTGTGTTATAGTTATCAGTCAGGCTTGTGTTATAGTTATCAGTCAGGCTTGTGTTATAGTTATCAGTCAGGCTTGTGTTATAGTTATCAGTCAGGCTTGTTAGATAGTTATCAGTCAGGCTTGTTAGATAGTTATCAGTCAGGCTTGTTAGATAGTTATCAGTCAGGCTTGTGTTATAGTTATCAGTCAGGCTTGTGTTATAGTTATCAGTCAGGCTTGTTAGATAGTTATCAGTCAGGCTTGTGTTATAGTTATCAGTCAGGCTTGTGTTATAGTTATCAGTCAGGCTTGTTAGATAGTTATCAGTCAGGCTTGTTAGATAGTTATCAGTCAGGCTTGTGTTATAGTTATCAGTCAGGCTTGTTAGATAGTTATCAGTCAGGCTTGTTAGATAGTTATCAGTCAGGCTTGTGTTATAGTTATCAGTCAGGCTTGTGTTATAGTTATCAGTCAGGCTTGTTAGATAGTTATCAGTCAGGCTTGTGTTATAGTTATCAGTCAGGCTTGTGTTATAGTTATCAGTCAGGCTTGTGTTATAGTTATCAGTCAGGCTTGTGTTATAGTTATCAGTCAGGCTTGTGTTATAGTTATCAGTCAGGCTTGTGTTATAGTTATCAGTCAGGCTTGTGTTATAGTTATCAGTCAGGCTTGTGTTATAGTTATCAGTCAGGCTTGTGTTATAGTTATCAGTCAGGCTTGTGTTATAGTTATCAGTCAGGCTTGTTAGATAGTTATCAGTCAGGCTTGTTAGATAGTTATCAGTCAGGCTTGTGTTATAGTTATCAGTCAGGCTTGTGTTATAGTTATCAGTCAGGCTTGTTAGATAGTTATCAGTCAGGCTTGTGTTATAGTTATCAGTCAGGCTTGTTAGATAGTTATCAGTCAGGCTTGTGTTATAGTTATCAGTCAGGCTTGTGTTATAGTTATCAGTCAGGCTTGTTAGATAGTTATCAGTCAGGCTTGTTAGATAGTTATCAGTCAGGCTTGTGTTATAGTTATCAGTCAGGCTTGTGTTATAGTTATCAGTCAGGCTTGTTAGATAGTTATCAGTCAGGCTTGTGTTATAGTTATCAGTCAGGCTTGTGTTATAGTTATCAGTCAGGCTTGTGTTATAGTTATCAGTCAGGCTTGTTAGATAATTATCAGTCAGGCTTGTGTTATAGTTATCAGTCAGGCTTGTTAGATAGTTATCAGTCAGGCTTGTTAGATAGTTATCAGTCAGGCTTGTGTTATAGTTATCAGTCAGGCTTGTGTTATAGTTATCAGTCAGGCTTGTGTTATAGTTATCAGTCAGGCTTGTGTTATAGTTATCAGTCAGGCTTGTGTTATAGTTATCAGTCAGGCTTGTGTTATAGTTATCAGTCAGGCTTGTTAGATAGTTATCAGTCAGGCTTGTGTTATAGTTATCAGTCAGGCTTGTGTTATAGTTATCAGTCAGGCTTGTGTTATAGTTATCAGTCAGGCTTGTTAGATAGTTATCAGTCAGGCTTGTGTTATAGTTATCAGTCAGGCTTGTTAGATAGTTATCAGTCAGGCTTGTTAGATAGTTATCAGTCAGGCTTGTGTTATAGTTATCAGTCAGGCTTGTGTTATAGTTATCAGTCAGGCTTGTGTTATAGTTATCAGTCAGGCTTGTGTTATAGTTATCAGTCAGGCTTGTGTTATAGTTATCAGTCAGGCTTGTTAGATAGTTATCAGTCAGGCTTGTGTTATAGTTATCAGTCAGGCTTGTGTTATAGTTATCAGTCAGGCTTGTGTTATAGTTATCAGTCAGGCTTGTGTTATAGTTATCAGTCAGGCTTGTGTTATAGTTATCAGTCAGGCTTGTTAGATAGTTATCAGTCAGGCTTGTGTTATAGTTATCAGTCAGGCTTGTGTTATAGTTATCAGTCAGGCTTGTTAGATAGTTATCAGTCAGGCTTTAGTTATAGTTATCAGTCAGGCTTGTTAGATAGTTATCAGTCAGGCTTGTTAGATAGTTATCAGTCAGGCTTGTTAGATAGTTATCAGTCAGGCTTGTTAGATAGTTATCAGTCAGGCTTGTGTTATAGTTATCAGTCAGGCTTGTGTTATAGTTATCAGTCAGGCTTGTGTTATAGTTATCAGTCAGGCTTGTGTTATAGTTATCAGTCAGGCTTGTGTTATAGTTATCAGTCAGGCTTGTGTTATAGTTATCAGTCAGGCTTGTTAGATAGTTATCAGTCAGGCTTGTGTTATAGTTATCAGTCAGGCTTGTGTTATAGTTATCAGTCAGGCTTGTGTTATAGTTATCAGTCAGGCTTGTTAGATAGTTATCAGTCAGGCTTGTTAGATAGTTATCAGTCAGGCTTGTGTTATAGTTATCAGTCAGGCTTGTATTATAGTTATCAGTCAGGCTTGTTAGATAGTTATCAGTCAGGCTTGTGTTATAGTTATCAGTCAGGCTTGTGTTATAGTTATCAGTCAGGCTTGTGTTATAGTTATCAGTCAGGCTTGTTAGATAGTTATCAGTCAGGCTTGTTAGATAGTTATCAGTCAGGCTTGTGTTATAGTTATCAGTCAGGCTTGTGTTATAGTTATCAGTCAGGCTTGTTAGATAGTCATCCGTCAGGCTTGTGTTATAGTTATCAGTCAGGCTTGTTAGATAGTTATCAGTCAGGCTTGTGTTATAGTTATCAGTCAGGCTTGTGTTATAGTTATCAGTCAGGCTTGTTAGATAGTAATCAGTCAGGCTTGTGTTATAGTTATCAGTCAGGCTTGTGTTATAGTTATCAGTCAGGCTTGTTAGATAGTTATCAGTCAGGCTTGTTAGATAGTTATCAGTCAGGCTTGTGTTATAGTTATCAGTCAGGCTTGTTAGATAGTTATCAGTCAGGCTTGTGTTATAGTTATCAGTCAGGCTTGTGTTATAGTTATCAGTCAGGCTTGTGTTATAGTTATCAGTCAGGCTTGTGTTATAGTTATCAGTCAGGCTTGTGTTATAGTTATCAGTCAGGCTTGTGTTATAGTTATCAGTCAGGCTTGTTAGATAGTTATCAGTCAGGCTTGTGTTATAGTTATCAGTCAGGCTTGTGTTATAGTTATCAGTCAGGCTTGTGTTATAGTTATCAGTCAGGCTTGTTAGATAGTTATCAGTCAGGCTTGTTAGATAGTTATCAGTCAGGCTTGTGTTATAGTTATCAGTCAGGCTTGTGTTATAGTTATCAGTCAGGCTTGTGTTATAGTTATCAGTCAGGCTTGTTAGATAGTCATCCGTCAGGCTTGTTAGATAGTAATCAGTCAGGCTTGTGTTATAGTTATCAGTCAGGCTTGTGTTATAGTTATCAGTCAGGCTTGTTAGATAGTTATCAGTCAGGCTTGTGTTATAGTTATCAGTCAGGCTTGTGTTATAGTTATCAGTCAGGCTTGTGTTATAGTTATCAGTCAGGCTTGTGTTATAGTTATCAGTCAGGCTTGTTAGATAGTTATCAGTCAGGCTTGTGTTATAGTTATCAGTCAGGCTTGTGTTATAGTTATCAGTCAGGCTTGTGTTATAGTTATCAGTCAGGCTTGTTAGATAGTTATCAGTCAGGCTTGTGTTATAGTTATCAGTCAGGCTTGTGTTATAGTTATCAGTCAGGCTTGTTAGATAGTTATCAGTCAGGCTTGTGTTATAGTTATCAGTCAGGCTTGTGTTATAGTTATCAGTCAGGCTTGTTAGATAGTTATCAGTCAGGCTTGTGTTATAGTTATCAGTCAGGCTTGTGTTATAGTTATCAGTCAGGCTTGTGTTATAGTTATCAGTCAGGCTTGTGTTATAGTTATCAGTCAGGCTTGTGTTATAGTTATCAGTCAGGCTTGTTAGATAGTTATCAGTCAGGCTTGTTAGATAGTTATCAGTCAGGCTTGTTAGATAGTTATCAGTCAGGCTTGTTAGATAGTCATCCGTCAGGCTTGTGTTATAGTTATCAGTCAGGCTTGTGTTATAGTTATCAGTCAGGCTTGTTAGATAGTTATCAGTCAGGCTTGTTAGATAGTAATCAGTCAGGCTTGTGTTATAGTTATCAGTCAGGCTTGTGTTATAGTTATCAGTCAGGCTTGTGTTATAGTTATCAGTCAGGCTCGTTAGATAGTTATCAGTCATGCTCGTTAGATAGTTATCAGTCAGGCTCGTGTTATAGTTATCAGTCAGGCTCGTGTTATAGTTATCAGTCAGGCTCGTGTTATAGTTATCAGTCAGGCTCGTGTTATAGTTATCAGTCAGGCTCGTGTTATAGTTATCAGTCAGGCTTGTGTTATAGTTATCAGTCAGGCTTGTGTTATAGTTATCAGTCAGGCTTGTGTTATAGTTATCAGTCAGGCTTGTGTTATAGTTATCAGTCAGGCTTGTGTTATAGTTATCAGTCAGGCTTGTTAGATAGTTATCAGTCAGGCTTGTTAGATAGTTATCAGTCAGGCTTGTGTTATAGTTATCAGTCAGGCTTGTGTTATAGTTATCAGTCAGGCTTGTTAGATAGTTATCAGTCAGGCTTGTTAGATAATTATCAGTCAGGCTTGTGTTATAGTTATCAGTCAGGCTTGTGTTATAGTTATCAGTCAGGCTTGTTAGATAGTTATCAGTCAGGCTTGTTAGATAATTATCAGTCAGGCTTGTGTTATAGTTATCAGTCAGGCTTGTTAGATAGTTATCAGTCAGGCTTGTGTTATAGTTATCAGTCAGGCTTGTGTTATAGTTATCAGTCAGGCTTGTTAGATAGTTATCAGTCAGGCTTTAGTTATAGTTATCAGTCAGGCTTGTTAGATAGTTATCAGTCAGGCTTGTTAGATAGTTATCAGTCAGGCTTGTTAGATAGTTATCAGTCAGGCTTGTTAGATAGTTATCAGTCAGGCTTGTTAGATAGTTATCAGTCAGGCTTGTGTTATAGTTATCAGTCAGGCTTGTGTTATAGTTATCAGTCAGGCTTGTGTTATAGTTATCAGTCAGGCTTGTGTTATAGTTATCAGTCAGGCTTGTGTTATAGTTATCAGTCAGGCTTGTGTTATAGTTATCAGTCAGGCTTGTGTTATAGTTATCAGTCAGGCTTGTGTTATAGTTATCAGTCAGGCTTGTGTTATAGTTATCAGTCAGGCTTGTGTTATAGTTATCAGTCAGGCTTGTTAGATAGTTATCAGTCAGGCTTGTTAGATAGTTATCAGTCAGGCTTGTGTTATAGTTATCAGTCAGGCTTGTGTTATAGTTATCAGTCAGGCTTGTTAGATAGTTATCAGTCAGGCTTGTGTTATAGTTATCAGTCAGGCTTGTGTTATAGTTATCAGTCAGGCTTGTGTTATAGTTATCAGTCAGGCTTGTTAGATAGTTATCAGTCAGGCTTGTGTTATAGTTATCAGTCAGGCTTGTTAGATAGTTATCAGTCAGGCTTGTTAGATAGTTATCAGTCAGGCTTGTGTTATAGTTATCAGTCAGGCTTGTGTTATAGTTATCAGTCAGGCTTGTTAGATAGTTATCAGTCAGGCTTGTGTTATAGTTATCAGTCAGGCTTGTGTTATAGTTATCAGTCAGGCTTGTTAGATAGTTATCAGTCAGGCTTGTTAGATAGTTATCAGTCAGGCTTGTTAGATAGTTATCAGTCAGGCTTGTTAGATAGTTATCAGTCAGGCTTGTTAGATAGTTATCAGTCAGGCTTTAGTTATAGTTATCAGTCAGGCTTGTTAGATAGTTATCAGTCAGGCTTGTGTTATAGTTATCAGTCAGGCTTGTGTTATAGTTATCAGTCAGGCTTGTGTTATAGTTATCAGTCAGGCTTGTGTTATAGTTATCAGTCAGGCTTGTGTTATAGTTATCAGTCAGGCTTGTGTTATAGTTATCAGTCAGGCTTGTGTTATAGTTATCAGTCAGGCTTGTGTTATAGTTATCAGTCAGGCTTGTGTTATAGTTATCAGTCAGGCTTGTGTTATAGTTATCAGTCAGGCTTGTGTTATAGTTATCAGTCAGGCTTGTGTTATAGTTATCAGTCAGGCTTGTGTTATAGTTATCAGTCAGGCTTGTGTTATAGTTATCAGTCAGGCTTGTTAGATAGTTATCAGTCAGGCTTGTGTTATAGTTATCAGTCAGGCTTGTTAGATAGTTATCAGTCAGGCTTGTTAGATAGTTATCAGTCAGGCTTGTGTTATAGTTATCAGTCAGGCTTGTGTTATAGTTATCAGTCAGGCTTGTTAGATAGTTATCAGTCAGGCTTGTGTTATAGTTATCAGTCAGGCTTGTGTTATAGTTATCAGTCAGGCTTGTGTTATAGTTATCAGTCAGGCTTGTTAGATAGTTATCAGTCAGGCTTGTTAGATAGTTATCAGTCAGGCTTGTGTTATAGTTATCAGTCAGGCTTGTGTTATAGTTATCAGTCAGGCTTGTTAGATAGTTATCAGTCAGGCTTGTGTTATAGTTATCAGTCAGGCTTGTTAGATAGTTATCAGTCAGGCTTGTGTTATAGTTATCAGTCAGGCTTGTGTTATAGTTATCAGTCAGGCTTGTTAGATAGTTATCAGTCAGGCTTGTGTTATAGTTATCAGTCAGGCTTGTGTTATAGTTATCAGTCAGGCTTGTGTTATAGTTATCAGTCAGGCTTGTTAGATAGTTATCAGTCAGGCTTGTGTTATAGTTATCAGTCAGGCTTGTGTTATAGTTATCAGTCAGGCTTGTGTTATAGTTATCAGTCAGGCTTGTGTTATAGTTATCAGTCAGGCTTGTGTTATAGTTATCAGTCAGGCTTGTGTTATAGTTATCAGTCAGGCTTGTTAGATAGTTATCAGTCAGGCTTGTGTTATAGTTATCAGTCAGGCTTGTGTTATAGTTATCAGTCAGGCTTGTGTTATAGTTATCAGTCAGGCTTGTGTTATAGTTATCAGTCAGGCTTGTTAGATAGTTATCAGTCAGGCTTGTGTTATAGTTATCAGTCAGGCTTGTGTTATAGTTATCAGTCAGGCTTGTGTTATAGTTATCAGTCAGGCTTGTTAGATAGTTATCAGTCAGGCTTGTTAGATAGTTATCAGTCAGGCTTGTGTTATAGTTATCAGTCAGGCTTGTGTTATAGTTATCAGTCAGGCTTGTTAGATAGTTATCAGTCAGGCTTGTGTTATAGTTATCAGTCAGGCTTGTGTTATAGTTATCAGTCAGGCTTGTGTTATAGTTATCAGTCAGGCTTGTTAGATAGTTATCAGTCAGGCTTGTGTTATAGTTATCAGTCAGGCTTGTGTTATAGTTATCAGTCAGGCTTGTGTTATAGTTATCAGTCAGGCTTGTTAGATAGTTATCAGTCAGGCTTGTGTTATAGTTATCAGTCAGGCTTGTGTTATAGTTATCAGTCAGGCTTGTTAGATAGTTATCAGTCAGGCTTGTGTTATAGTTATCAGTCAGGCTTGTGTTATAGTTATCAGTCAGGCTTGTTAGATAGTTATCAGTCAGGCTTGTGTTATAGTTATCAGTCAGGCTTGTGTTATAGTTATCAGTCAGGCTTGTGTTATAGTTATCAGTCAGGCTTGTGTTATAGTTATCAGTCAGGCTTGTTAGATAGTTATCAGTCAGGCTTGTTAGATAGTTATCAGTCAGGCTTGTTAGATAGTTATCAGTCAGGCTTGTGTTATAGTTATCAGTCAGGCTTGTGTTATAGTTATCAGTCAGGCTTGTTAGATAGTTATCAGTCAGGCTTGTTAGATAGTTATCAGTCAGGCTTGTTAGATAGTTATCAGTC
Organism: Salmo salar; assembly: GCF_965601325.2. Classification (NCBI taxonomy): domain Eukaryota; kingdom Metazoa; phylum Chordata; class Actinopteri; order Salmoniformes; family Salmonidae; genus Salmo; species Salmo salar. The sequence continues at coordinate 37,449,106 of NC_138307.1, read as the reverse complement.
AGGCTTGTTAGATAGTTATCAGTCAGGCTTGTGTTATAGTTATCAGTCAGGCTTGTGTTATAGTTATCAGTCAGGCTTGTTAGATAGTTATCAGTCAGGCTTGTTAGATAGTTATCAGTCAGGCTTGTGTTATAGTTATCAGTCAGGCTTGTGTTATAGTTATCAGTCAGGCTTGTGTTATAGTTATCAGTCAGGCTCGTTAGATAGTTATCAGTCATGCTCGTTAGATAGTTATCAGTCAGGCTCGTGTTATAGTTATCAGTCAGGCTCGTGTTATAGTTATCAGTCAGGCTCGTGTTATAGTTATCAGTCAGGCTCGTGTTATAGTTATCAGTCAGGCTTGTGTTATAGTTATCAGTCAGGCTTGTGTTATAGTTATCAGTCAGGCTTGTGTTATAGTTATCAGTCAGGCTTGTGTTATAGTTATCAGTCAGGCTTGTGTTATAGTTATCAGTCAGGCTTGTGTTATAGTTATCAGTCAGGCTTGTTAGATAGTTATCAGTCAGGCTTGTTAGATAGTTATCAGTCAGGCTTGTTAGATAGTTATCAGTCAGGCTTGTGTTATAGTTATCAGTCAGGCTTGTGTTATAGTTATCAGTCAGGCTTGTTAGATAGTTATCAGTCAGGCTTGTTAGATAGTTATCAGTCAGGCTTGTGTTATAGTTATCAGTCAGGCTTGTGTTATAGTTATCAGTCAGGCTTGTTAGATAGTTATCAGTCAGGCTTGTTAGATAGTTATCAGTCAGGCTTGTGTTATAGTTATCAGTCAGGCTTGTTAGATAGTTATCAGTCAGGCTTGTGTTATAGTTATCAGTCAGGCTTGTGTTATAGTTATCAGTCAGGCTTGTGTTATAGTTATCAGTCAGGCTTGTGTTATAGTTATCAGTCAGGCTTGTTAGATAGTTATCAGTCAGGCTTGTTAGATAGTTATCAGTCAGGCTTGTGTTATAGTTATCAGTCAGGCTTGTGTTATAGTTATCAGTCAGGCTTGTTAGATAGTTATCAGTCAGGCTTGTTAGATAATTATCAGTCAGGCTTGTGTTATAGTTATCAGTCAGGCTTGTGTTATAGTTATCAGTCAGGCTTGTTAGATAGTTATCAGTCAGGCTTGTTAGATAATTATCAGTCAGGCTTGTGTTATAGTTATCAGTCAGGCTTGTTAGATAGTTATCAGTCAGGCTTGTGTTATAGTTATCAGTCAGGCTTGTGTTATAGTTATCAGTCAGGCTTGTTAGATAGTTATCAGTCAGGCTTTAGTTATAGTTATCAGTCAGGCTTGTTAGATAGTTATCAGTCAGGCTTGTTAGATAGTTATCAGTCAGGCTTGTTAGATAGTTATCAGTCAGGCTTGTGTTATAGTTATCAGTCAGGCTTGTGTTATAGTTATCAGTCAGGCTTGTGTTATAGTTATCAGTCAGGCTTGTGTTATAGTTATCAGTCAGGCTTGTGTTATAGTTATCAGTCAGGCTTGTTAGATAGTTATCAGTCAGGCTTGTGTTATAGTTATCAGTCAGGCTTGTGTTATAGTTATCAGTCAGGCTTGTTAGATAGTTATCAGTCAGGCTTGTTAGATAGTTATCAGTCAGGCTTGTGTTATAGTTATCAGTCAGGCTTGTGTTATAGTTATCAGTCAGGCTTGTTAGATAGTTATCAGTCAGGCTTGTGTTATAGTTATCAGTCAGGCTTGTGTTATAGTTATCAGTCAGGCTTGTTAGATAGTTATCAGTCAGGCTTGTGTTATAGTTATCAGTCAGGCTTGTGTTATAGTTATCAGTCAGGCTTGTTAGATAGTTATCAGTCAGGCTTGTGTTATAGTTATCAGTCAGGCTTGTGTTATAGTTATCAGTCAGGCTTGTTAGATAGTTATCAGTCAGGCTTGTGTTATAGTTATCAGTCAGGCTTGTTAGATAGTTATCAGTCAGGCTTGTTAGATAGTTATCAGTCAGGCTTGTTAGATAGTTATCAGTCAGGCTTGTGTTATAGTTATCAGTCAGGCTTGTTAGATAGTTATCAGTCAGGCTTGTTAGATAGTTATCAGTCAGGCTTTAGTTATAGTTATCAGTCAGGCTTGTTAGATAGTTATCAGTCAGGCTTGTGTTATAGTTATCAGTCAGGCTTGTGTTATAGTTATCAGTCAGGCTTGTGTTATAGTTATCAGTCAGGCTTGTGTTATAGTTATCAGTCAGGCTTGTGTTATAGTTATCAGTCAGGCTTGTGTTATAGTTATCAGTCAGGCTTGTGTTATAGTTATCAGTCAGGCTTGTGTTATAGTTATCAGTCAGGCTTGTGTTATAGTTATCAGTCAGGCTTGTGTTATAGTTATCAGTCAGGCTTGTGTTATAGTTATCAGTCAGGCTTGTGTTATAGTTATCAGTCAGGCTTGTTAGATAGTTATCAGTCAGGCTTGTGTTATAGTTATCAGTCAGGCTTGTTAGATAGTTATCAGTCAGGCTTGTTAGATAGTTATCAGTCAGGCTTGTGTTATAGTTATCAGTCAGGCTTGTGTTATAGTTATCAGTCAGGCTTGTTAGATAGTTATCAGTCAGGCTTGTGTTATAGTTATCAGTCAGGCTTGTGTTATAGTTATCAGTCAGGCTTGTTAGATAGTTATCAGTCAGGCTTGTGTTATAGTTATCAGTCAGGCTTGTGTTATAGTTATCAGTCAGGCTTGTGTTATAGTTATCAGTCAGGCTTGTGTTATAGTTATCAGTCAGGCTTGTGTTATAGTTATCAGTCAGGCTTGTGTTATAGTTATCAGTCAGGCTTGTTAGATAGTTATCAGTCAGGCTTGTGTTATAGTTATCAGTCAGGCTTGTTAGATAGTTATCAGTCAGGCTTTAGTTATAGTTATCAGTCAGGCTTTAGTTATAGTTATCAGTCAGGCTTTAGTTATAGTTATCAGTCAGGCTTGTTAGATAGTTATCAGTCAGGCTTGTTAGATAGTTATCAGTCAGGCTTGTTAGATAGTTATCAGTCAGGCTTGTTAGATAGTTATCAGTCAGGCTTGTGTTATAGTTATCAGTCAGGCTTGTGTTATAGTTATCAGTCAGGCTTGTGTTATAGTTATCAGTCAGGCTTGTGTTATAGTTATCAGTCAGGCTTGTGTTATAGTTATCAGTCAGGCTTGTTAGATAGTTATCAGTCAGGCTTGTGTTATAGTTATCAGTCAGGCTTGTGTTATAGTTATCAGTCAGGCTTGTGTTATAGTTATCAGTCAGGCTTGTTAGATAGTTATCAGTCAGGCTTGTGTTATAGTTATCAGTCAGGCTTGTTAGATAGTTATCAGTCAGGCTTTAGTTATAGTTATCAGTCAGGCTTTAGTTATAGTTATCAGTCAGGCTTTAGTTATAGTTATCAGTCAGGCTTGTTAGATAGTTATCAGTCAGGCTTGTTAGATAGTTATCAGTCAGGCTTGTTAGATAGTTATCAGTCAGGCTTGTTAGATAGTTATCAGTCAGGCTTGTGTTATAGTTATCAGTCAGGCTTGTGTTATAGTTATCAGTCAGGATTGTGTTATAGTTATCAGTCAGGCTTGTGTTATAGTTATCAGTCAGGCTTGTGTTATAGTTATCAGTCAGGCTTGTTAGATAGTTATCAGTCAGGCTTGTGTTATAGTTATCAGTCAGGCTTGTGTTATAGTTATCAGTCAGGCTTGTGTTATAGTTATCAGTCAGGCTTGTTAGATAGTTATCAGTCAGGCTTGTGTTATAGTTATCAGTCAGGCTTGTGTTATAGTTATCAGTCAGGCTTGTGTTATAGTTATCAGTCAGGCTTGTGTTATAGTTATCAGTCAGGCTTGTGTTATAGTTATCAGTCAGGCTTGTGTTATAGTTATCAGTCAGGCTTGTTAGATAGTTATCAGTCAGGCTTGTTAGATAGTTATCAGTCAGGCTTGTGTTATAGTTATCAGTCAGGCTTGTGTTATAGTTATCAGTCAGGCTTGTTAGATAGTCATCCGTCAGGCTTGTGTTATAGTTATCAGTCAGGCTTGTTAGATAGTTATCAGTCAGGCTTGTGTTATAGTTATCAGTCAGGCTTGTGTTATAGTTATCAGTCAGGCTTGTTAGATAGTAATCAGTCAGGCTTGTGTTATAGTTATCAGTCAGGCTTGTGTTATAGTTATCAGTCAGGCTTGTTAGATAGTTATCAGTCAGGCTTGTGTTATAGTTATCAGTCAGGCTTGTTAGATAGTTATCAGTCAGGCTTGTGTTATAGTTATCAGTCAGGCTTGTGTTATAGTTATCAGTCAGGCTTGTGTTATAGTTATCAGTCAGGCTTGTGTTATAGTTATCAGTCAGGCTTGTGTTATAGTTATCAGTCAGGCTTGTGTTATAGTTATCAGTCAGGCTTGTTAGATAGTTATCAGTCAGGCTTGTTAGATAGTTATCAGTCAGGCTTGTGTTATAGTTATCAGTCAGGCTTGTGTTATAGTTATCAGTCAGGCTTGTGTTATAGTTATCAGTCAGGCTTGTTAGATAGTCATCCGTCAGGCTTGTTAGATAGTAATCAGTCAGGCTTGTTAGATAGTAATCAGTCAGGCTTGTGTTATAGTTATCAGTCAGGCTTGTGTTATAGTTATCAGTCAGGCTTGTGTTATAGTTATCAGTCAGGCTTGTGTTATAGTTATCAGTCAGGCTTGTGTTATAGTTATCAGTCAGGCTTGTGTTATAGTTATCAGTCAGGCTTGTTAGATAGTTATCAGTCAGGCTTGTGTTATAGTTATCAGTCAGGCTTGTGTTATAGTTATCAGTCAGGCTTGTGTTATAGTTATCAGTCAGGCTTGTGTTATAGTTATCAGTCAGGCTTGTGTTATAGTTATCAGTCAGGCTTGTGTTATAGTTATCAGTCAGGCTTGTGTTATAGTTATCAGTCAGGCTTGTGTTATAGTTATCAGTCAGGCTTGTGTTATAGTTATCAGTCAGGCTTGTGTTATAGTTATCAGTCAGGCTTGTTAGATAGTTATCAGTCAGGCTTGTTAGATAGTTATCAGTCAGGCTTGTGTTATAGTTATCAGTCAGGCTTGTGTTATAGTTATCAGTCAGGCTTGTTAGATAGTTATCAGTCAGGCTTGTTAGATAGTTATCAGTCAGGCTTGTTAGATAGTTATCAGTCAGGCTTGTTAGATAGTTATCAGTCAGGCTTGTGTTATAGTTATCAGTCAGGCTTGTTAGATAGTTATCAGTCAGGCTTGTTAGATAGTTATCAGTCAGGCTTGTTAGATAGTTATCAGTCAGGCTTGTTAGATAGTCATCCGTCAGGCTTGTGTTATAGTTATCAGTCAGGCTTGTGTTATAGTTATCAGTCAGGCTTGTTAGATAGTTATCAGTCAGGCTTGTTAGATAGTAATCAGTCAGGCTTGTGTTATAGTTATCAGTCAGGCTTGTTAGATAGTTATCAGTCAGGCTTGTTAGATAGTCATCCGTCAGGCTTGTGTTATAGTTATCAGTCAGGCTTGTGTTATAGTTATCAGTCAGGCTTGTTAGATAGTTATCAGTCAGGCTTGTTAGATAGTAATCAGTCAGGCTTGTGTTATAGTTATCAGTCAGGCTTGTGTTATAGTTATCAGTCAGGCTTGTGTTATAGTTATCAGTCAGGCTCGTTAGATAGTTATCAGTCATGCTCGTTAGATAGTTATCAGTCAGGCTCGTGTTATAGTTATCAGTCAGGCTCGTGTTATAGTTATCAGTCAGGCTCGTGTTATAGTTATCAGTCAGGCTCGTGTTATAGTTATCAGTCAGGCTCGTGTTATAGTTATCAGTCAGGCTCGTGTTATAGTTATCAGTCAGGCTTGTGTTATAGTTATCAGTCAGGCTTGTGTTATAGTTATCAGTCAGGCTTGTGTTATAGTTATCAGTCAGGCTTGTGTTATAGTTATCAGTCAGGCTTGTTAGATAGTTATCAGTCAGGCTTGTTAGATAGTTATCAGTCAGGCTTGTGTTATAGTTATCAGTCAGGCTTGTGTTATAGTTATCAGTCAGGCTTGTTAGATAGTTATCAGTCAGGCTTGTTAGATAGTTATCAGTCAGGCTTGTGTTATAGTTATCAGTCAGGCTTGTTAGATAGTTATCAGTCAGGCTTGTTAGATAGTTATCAGTCAGGCTTGTGTTATAGTTATCAGTCAGGCTTGTGTTATAGTTATCAGTCAGGCTTGTTAGATAGTTATCAGTCAGGCTTTAGTTATAGTTATCAGTCAGGCTTGTTAGATAGTTATCAGTCAGGCTTGTGTTATAGTTATCAGTCAGGCTTGTGTTATAGTTATCAGTCAGGCTTGTGTTATAGTTATCAGTCAGGCTTGTGTTATAGTTATCAGTCAGGCTTGTTAGATAGTTATCAGTCAGGCTTGTTAGATAGTTATCAGTCAGGCTTGTTAGATAGTTATCAGTCAGGCTTGTGTTATAGTTATCAGTCAGGCTTGTTAGATAGTTATCAGTCAGGCTTGTTAGATAGTTATCAGTCAGGCTTGTGTTATAGTTATCAGTCAGGCTCGTTAGATAGTTATCAGTCAGGCTCGTTAGATAGTTATCAGTCAGGCTCGTGTTATAGTTATCAGTCAGGCTCGTGTTATAGTTATCAGTCAGGCTTGTTAGATAGTTATCAGTCAGGCTTGTGTTATAGTTATCAGTCAGGCTTGTGTTATAGTTATCAGTCAGGCTTGTTAGATAGTTATCAGTCAGGCTTGTTAGATAATTATCAGTCAGGCTTGTTAGATAATTATCAGTCAGGCTTGTTAGATAGTTATCAGTCAGGCTTGTTAGATAGTTATCAGTCAGGCTTGTTAGATAGTTATCAGTCAGGCTTTAGTTATAGTTATCAGTCAGGCTTGTTAGATAGTTATCAGTCAGGCTTGTGTTATAGTTATCAGTCAGGCTTGTGTTATAGTTATCAGTCAGGCTTGTGTTATAGTTATCAGTCAGGCTTGTGTTATAGTTATCAGTCAGGCTTGTGTTATAGTTATCAGTCAGGCTTGTGTTATAGTTATCAGTCAGGCTTGTGTTATAGTTATCAGTCAGGCTTGTGTTATAGTTATCAGTCAGGCTTGTGTTATAGTTATCAGTCAGGCTTGTGTTATAGTTATCAGTCAGGCTTGTGTTATAGTTATCAGTCAGGCTTGTGTTATAGTTATCAGTCAGGCTTGTGTTATAGTTATCAGTCAGGCTTGTGTTATAGTTATCAGTCAGGCTTGTGTTATAGTTATCAGTCAGGCTTGTTAGATAGTTATCAGTCAGGCTTGTGTTATAGTTATCAGTCAGGCTTGTTAGATAGTTATCAGTCAGGCTTGTTAGATAGTTATCAGTCAGGCTTGTGTTATAGTTATCAGTCAGGCTTGTGTTATAGTTATCAGTCAGGCTTGTTAGATAGTTATCAGTCAGGCTTGTGTTATAGTTATCAGTCAGGCTTGTGTTATAGTTATCAGTCAGGCTTGTGTTATAGTTATCAGTCAGGCTTGTTAGATAGTTATCAGTCAGGCTTGTTAGATAGTTATCAGTCAGGCTTGTGTTATAGTTATCAGTCAGGCTTGTGTTATAGTTATCAGTCAGGCTTGTTAGATAGTCATCCGTCAGGCTTGTGTTATAGTTATCAGTCAGGCTTGTTAGATAGTTATCAGTCAGGCTTGTGTTATAGTTATCAGTCAGGCTTGTGTTATAGTTATCAGTCAGGCTTGTTAGATAGTAATCAGTCAGGCTTGTGTTATAGTTATCAGTCAGGCTTGTGTTATAGTTATCAGTCAGGCTTGTGTTATAGTTATCAGTCAGGCTTGTTAGATAGTTATCAGTCAGGCTTGTGTTATAGTTATCAGTCAGGCTTGTGTTATAGTTATCAGTCAGGCTTGTGTTATAGTTATCAGTCAGGCTTGTGTTATAGTTATCAGTCAGGCTTGTGTTATAGTTATCAGTCAGGCTTGTGTTATAGTTATCAGTCAGGCTTGTTAGATAGTCATCCGTCAGGCTTGTTAGATAGTTATCAGTCAGGCTTGTGTTATAGTTATCAGTCAGGCTTGTGTTATAGTTATCAGTCAGGCTTGTTAGATAGTTATCAGTCAGGCTTGTGTTATAGTTATCAGTCAGGCTTGTGTTATAGTTATCAGTCAGGCTTGTGTTATAGTTATCAGTCAGGCTTGTTAGATAGTTATCAGTCAGGCTTGTGTTATAGTTATCAGTCAGGCTTGTGTTATAGTTATCAGTCAGGCTTGTGTTATAGTTATCAGTCAGGCTTGTTAGATAGTTATCAGTCAGGCTTGTGTTATAGTTATCAGTCAGGCTTGTGTTATAGTTATCAGTCAGGCTTGTTAGATAGTTATCAGTCAGGCTTGTGTTATAGTTATCAGTCAGGCTTGTGTTATAGTTATCAGTCAGGCTTGTGTTATAGTTATCAGTCAGGCTTGTGTTATAGTTATCAGTCAGGCTTGTTAGATAGTTATCAGTCAGGCTTGTTAGATAGTTATCAGTCAGGCTTGTTAGATAGTTATCAGTCAGGCTTGTGTTATAGTTATCAGTCAGGCTTGTGTTATAGTTATCAGTCAGGCTTGTTAGATAGTTATCAGTCAGGCTTGTTAGATAGTTATCAGTCAGGCTTGTTAGATAGTTATCAGTCAGGCTTGTTAGATAGTCATCCGTCAGGCTTGTGTTATAGTTATCAGTCAGGCTTGTGTTATAGTTATCAGTCAGGCTTGTTAGATAGTTATCAGTCAGGCTTGTTAGATAGTAATCAGTCAGGCTTGTGTTATAGTTATCAGTCAGGCTTGTGTTATAGTTATCAGTCAGGCTTGTGTTATAGTTATCAGTCAGGCTCGTTAGATAGTTATCAGTCATGCTCGTTAGATAGTTATCAGTCAGGCTCGTGTTATAGTTATCAGTCAGGCTCGTGTTATAGTTATCAGTCAGGCTCGTGTTATAGTTATCAGTCAGGCTCGTGTTATAGTTATCAGTCAGGCTTGTGTTATAGTTATCAGTCAGGCTTGTGTTATAGTTATCAGTCAGGCTTGTGTTATAGTTATCAGTCAGGCTTGTGTTATAGTTATCAGTCAGGCTTGTGTTATAGTTATCAGTCAGGCTTGTGTTATAGTTATCAGTCAGGCTTGTTAGATAGTTATCAGTCAGGCTTGTTAGATAGTTATCAGTCAGGCTTGTTAGATAGTTATCAGTCAGGCTTGTGTTATAGTTATCAGTCAGGCTTGTGTTATAGTTATCAGTCAGGCTTGTTAGATAGTTATCAGTCAGGCTTGTTAGATAATTATCAGTCAGGCTTGTGTTATAGTTATCAGTCAGGCTTGTGTTATAGTTATCAGTCAGGCTTGTTAGATAGTTATCAGTCAGGCTTGTTAGATAATTATCAGTCAGGCTTGTGTTATAGTTATCAGTCAGGCTTGTTAGATAGTTATCAGTCAGGCTTGTGTTATAGTTATCAGTCAGGCTTGTGTTATAGTTATCAGTCAGGCTTGTGTTATAGTTATCAGTCAGGCTTGTGTTATAGTTATCAGTCAGGCTTGTTAGATAGTTATCAGTCAGGCTTGTTAGATAGTTATCAGTCAGGCTTGTGTTATAGTTATCAGTCAGGCTTGTGTTATAGTTATCAGTCAGGCTTGTTAGATAGTTATCAGTCAGGCTTGTTAGATAATTATCAGTCAGGCTTGTGTTATAGTTATCAGTCAGGCTTGTGTTATAGTTATCAGTCAGGCTTGTTAGATAGTTATCAGTCAGGCTTGTTAGATAGTTATCAGTCAGGCTTGTGTTATAGTTATCAGTCAGGCTTGTTAGATAGTTATCAGTCAGGCTTGTGTTATAGTTATCAGTCAGGCTTGTGTTATAGTTATCAGTCAGGCTTGTTAGATAGTTATCAGTCAGGCTTTAGTTATAGTTATCAGTCAGGCTTGTTAGATAGTTATCAGTCAGGCTTGTTAGATAGTTATCAGTCAGGCTTGTTAGATAGTTATCAGTCAGGCTTGTGTTATAGTTATCAGTCAGGCTTGTGTTATAGTTATCAGTCAGGCTTGTGTTATAGTTATCAGTCAGGCTTGTGTTATAGTTATCAGTCAGGCTTGTGTTATAGTTATCAGTCAGGCTTGTTAGATAGTTATCAGTCAGGCTTGTGTTATAGTTATCAGTCAGGCTTGTGTTATAGTTATCAGTCAGGCTTGTTAGATAGTTATCAGTCAGGCTTGTTAGATAGTTATCAGTCAGGCTTGTGTTATAGTTATCAGTCAGGCTTGTGTTATAGTTATCAGTCAGGCTTGTTAGATAGTTATCAGTCAGGCTTGTGTTATAGTTATCAGTCAGGCTTGTGTTATAGTTATCAGTCAGGCTTGTTAGATAGTTATCAGTCAGGCTTGTGTTATAGTTATCAGTCAGGCTTGTGTTATAGTTATCAGTCAGGCTTGTGTTATAGTTATCAGTCAGGCTTGTTAGATAGTTATCAGTCAGGCTTGTGTTATAGTTATCAGTCAGGCTTGTTAGATAGTTATCAGTCAGGCTTGTTAGATAGTTATCAGTCAGGCTTGTGTTATAGTTATCAGTCAGGCTTGTTAGATAGTTATCAGTCAGGCTTGTTAGATAGTTATCAGTCAGGCTTGTTAGATAGTTATCAGTCAGGCTTGTGTTATAGTTATCAGTCAGGCTTGTTAGATAGTTATCAGTCAGGCTTGTTAGATAGTTATCAGTCAGGCTTGTTAGATAGTTATCAGTCAGGCTTGTTAGATAGTTATCAGTCAGGCTTGTGTTATAGTTATCAGTCAGGCTTGTGTTATAGTTATCAGTCAGGCTTGTGTTATAGTTATCAGTCAGGCTTGTGTTATAGTTATCAGTCAGGCTTGTGTTATAGTTATCAGTCAGGCTTGTGTTATAGTTATCAGTCAGGCTTGTGTTATAGTTATCAGTCAGGCTTGTGTTATAGTTATCAGTCAGGCTTGTGTTATAGTTATCAGTCAGGCTTGTGTTATAGTTATCAGTCAGGCTTGTGTTATAGTTATCAGTCAGGCTTGTTAGATAGTTATCAGTCAGGCTTGTGTTATAGTTATCAGTCAGGCTTGTTAGATAGTTATCAGTCAGGCTTGTTAGATAGTTATCAGTCAGGCTTGTGTTATAGTTATCAGTCAGGCTTGTGTTATAGTTATCAGTCAGGCTTGTGTTATAGTTATCAGTCAGGCTTGTTAGATAGTTATCAGTCAGGCTTGTGTTATAGTTATCAGTCAGGCTTGTGTTATAGTTATCAGTCAGGCTTGTTAGATAGTTATCAGTCAGGCTTGTGTTATAGTTATCAGTCAGGCTTGTGTTATAGTTATCAGTCAGGCTTGTGTTATAGTTATCAGTCAGGCTTGTGTTATAGTTATCAGTCAGGCTTGTGTTATAGTTATCAGTCAGGCTTGTTAGATAGTTATCAGTCAGGCTTGTGTTATAGTTATCAGTCAGGCTTGTTAGATAGTTATCAGTCAGGCTTTAGTTATAGTTATCAGTCAGGCTTGTAGTTATAGTTATCAGTCAGGCTTTAGTTATAGTTATCAGTCAGGCTTGTTAGATAGTTATCAGTCAGGCTTGTTAGATAGTTATCAGTCAGGCTTGTTAGATAGTTATCAGTCAGGCTTGTGTTATAGTTATCAGTCAGGCTTGTGTTATAGTTATCAGTCAGGCTTGTGTTATAGTTATCAGTCAGGCTTGTGTTATAGTTATCAGTCAGGCTTGTGTTATAGTTATCAGTCAGGCTTGTGTTATAGTTATCAGTCAGGCTTGTTAGATAGTTATCAGTCAGGCTTGTGTTATAGTTATCAGTCAGGCTTGTGTTATAGTTATCAGTCAGGCTTGTGTTATAGTTATCAGTCAGGCTTGTTAGATAGTTATCAGTCAGGCTTGTGTTATAGTTATCAGTCAGGCTTGTGTTATAGTTATCAGTCAGGCTTGTGTTATAGTTATCAGTCAGGCTTGTGTTATAGTTATCAGTCAGGCTTGTGTTATAGTTATCAGTCAGGCTTGTGTTATAGTTATCAGTCAGGCTTGTTAGATAGTTATCAGTCAGGCTTGTTAGATAGTTATCAGTCAGGCTTGTGTTATAGTTATCAGTCAGGCTTGTGTTATAGTTATCAGTCAGGCTTGTTAGATAGTCATCCGTCAGGCTTGTGTTATAGTTATCAGTCAGGCTTGTTAGATAGTTATCAGTCAGGCTTGTGTTATAGTTATCAGTCAGGCTTGTGTTATAGTTATCAGTCAGGCTTGTTAGATAGTAATCAGTCAGGCTTGTGTTATAGTTATCAGTCAGGCTTGTGTTATAGTTATCAGTCAGGCTTGTTAGATAGTTATCAGTCAGGCTTGTGTTATAGTTATCAGTCAGGCTTGTTAGATAGTTATCAGTCAGGCTTGTGTTATAGTTATCAGTCAGGCTTGTGTTATAGTTATCAGTCAGGCTTGTGTTATAGTTATCAGTCAGGCTTGTGTTATAGTTATCAGTCAGGCTTGTGTTATAGTTATCAGTCAGGCTTGTGTTATAGTTATCAGTCAGGCTTGTGTTATAGTTATCAGTCAGGCTTGTTAGATAGTTATCAGTCAGGCTTGTTAGATAGTCATCCGTCAGGCTTGTGTTATAGTTATCAGTCAGGCTTGTGTTATAGTTATCAGTCAGGCTTGTGTTATAGTTATCAGTCAGGCTTGTGTTATAGTTATCAGTCAGGCTTGTTAGATAGTTATCAGTCAGGCTTGTGTTATAGTTATCAGTCAGGCTTGTGTTATAGTTATCAGTCAGGCTTGTGTTATAGTTATCAGTCAGGCTTGTTAGATAGTCATCCGTCAGGCTTGTTAGATAGTAATCAGTCAGGCTTGTGTTATAGTTATCAGTCAGGCTTGTGTTATAGTTATCAGTCAGGCTTGTGTTATAGTTATCAGTCAGGCTTGTGTTATAGTTATCAGTCAGGCTTGTGTTATAGTTATCAGTCAGGCTTGTGTTATAGTTATCAGTCAGGCTTGTTAGATAGTTATCAGTCAGGCTTGTGTTATAGTTATCAGTCAGGCTTGTGTTATAGTTATCAGTCAGGCTTGTGTTATAGTTATCAGTCAGGCTTGTGTTATAGTTATCAGTCAGGCTTGTGTTATAGTTATCAGTCAGGCTTGTGTTATAGTTATCAGTCAGGCTTGTGTTATAGTTATCAGTCAGGCTTGTGTTATAGTTATCAGTCAGGCTTGTGTTATAGTTATCAGTCAGGCTTGTGTTATAGTTATCAGTCAGGCTTGTGTTATAGTTATCAGTCAGGCTTGTGTTATAGTTATCAGTCAGGCTTGTGTTATAGTTATCAGTCAGGCTTGTTAGATAGTTATCAGTCAGGCTTGTTAGATAGTCATCCGTCAGGCTTGTGTTATAGTTATCAGTCAGGCTTGTGTTATAGTTATCAGTCAGGCTTGTTAGATAGTTATCAGTCAGGCTTGTTAGATAGTAATCAGTCAGGCTTGTGTTATAGTTATCAGTCAGGCTTGTGTTATAGTTATCAGTCAGGCTTGTGTTATAGTTATCAGTCAGGCTCGTTAGATAGTTATCAGTCATGCTCGTTAGATAGTTATCAGTCAGGCTCGTGTTATAGTTATCAGTCAGGCTCGTGTTATAGTTATCAGTCAGGCTCGTGTTATAGTTATCAGTCAGGCTCGTGTTATAGTTATCAGTCAGGCTCGTGTTATAGTTATCAGTCAGGCTCGTGTTATAGTTATCAGTCAGGCTCGTGTTATAGTTATCAGTCAGGCTTGTGTTATAGTTATCAGTCAGGCTTGTGTTATAGTTATAAGTCAGGCTTGTGTTATAGTTATCAGTCAGGCTTGTTAGATAGTTATCAGTCAGGCTTGTGTTATAGTTATCAGTCAGGCTTGTGTTATAGTTATCAGTCAGGCTTGTGTTATAGTTATCAGTCAGGCTTGTGTTATAGTTATCAGTCAGGCTTGTTAGATAGTCATCCGTCAGGCTTGTTAGATAGTAATCAGTCAGGCTTGTGTTATAGTTATCAGTCAGGCTTGTGTTATAGTTATCAGTCAGGCTTGTGTTATAGTTATCAGTCAGGCTTGTGTTATAGTTATCAGTCAGGCTTGTGTTATAGTTATCAGTCAGGCTTGTGTTATAGTTATCAGTCAGGCTTGTTAGATAGTTATCAGTCAGGCTTGTGTTATAGTTATCAGTCAGGCTTGTGTTATAGTTATCAGTCAGGCTTGTGTTATAGTTATCAGTCAGGCTTGTGTTATAGTTATCAGTCAGGCTTGTGTTATAGTTATCAGTCAGGCTTGTGTTATAGTTATCAGTCAGGCTTGTGTTATAGTTATCAGTCAGGCTTGTGTTATAGTTATCAGTCAGGCTTGTGTTATAGTTATCAGTCAGGCTTGTGTTATAGTTATCAGTCAGGCTTGTGTTATAGTTATCAGTCAGGCTTGTTAGATAGTTATCAGTCAGGCTTGTTAGATAGTTATCAGTCAGGCTTGTGTTATAGTTATCAGTCAGGCTTGTGTTATAGTTATCAGTCAGGCTTGTTAGATAGTTATCAGTCAGGCTTGTTAGATAGTTATCAGTCAGGCTTGTTAGATAGTTATCAGTCAGGCTTGTGTTATAGTTATCAGTCAGGCTTGTTAGATAGTTATCAGTCAGGCTTGTTAGATAGTTATCAGTCAGGCTTGTTAGATAGTTATCAGTCAGGCTTGTTAGATAGTTATCAGTCAGGCTTGTGTTATAGTTATCAGTCAGGCTTGTGTTATAGTTATCAGTCAGGCTTGTTAGATAGTTATCAGTCAGGCTTGTTAGATAGTTATCAGTCAGGCTTGTGTTATAGTTATCAGTCAGGCTTGTTAGATAGTTATCAGTCAGGCTTGTTAGATAGTTATCAGTCAGGCTTGTGTTATAGTTATCAGTCAGGCTTGTGTTATAGTTATCAGTCAGGCTTGTTAGATAGTTATCAGTCAGGCTTGTTAGATAGTTATCAGTCAGGCTTGTGTTGATAGTTATCAGTCAGGCTTGTGTTATAGTTATCAGTCAGGCTTGTGTTATAGTTATCAGTCAGGCTCGTTAGATAGTTATCAGTCAGGCTCGTTAGATAGTTATCAGTCAGGCTCGTGTTATAGTTATCAGTCAGGCTCGTGTTATAGTTATCAGTCAGGCTCGTGTTATAGTTATCAGTCAGGCTCGTGTTATAGTTATCAGTCAGGCTTGTGTTATAGTTATCAGTCAGGCTCGTGTTATAGTTATCAGTCAGGCTTGTGTTATAGTTATCAGTCAGGCTTGTGTTATAGTTATCAGTCAGGCTTGTGTTATAGTTATCAGTCAGGCTTGTGTTATAGTTATCAGTCAGGCTTGTTAGATAGTTATCAGTCAGGCTTGTTAGATAGTTATCAGTCAGGCTTGTGTTATAGTTATCAGTCAGGCTTGTGTTATAGTTATCAGTCAGGCTTGTTAGATAGTTATCAGTCAGGCTTGTTAGATAGTTATCAGTCAGGCTTGTGTTATAGTTATCAGTCAGGCTTGTTAGATAGTTATCAGTCAGGCTTGTTAGATAGTTATCAGTCAGGCTTGTGTTATAGTTATCAGTCAGGCTTGTGTTATAGTTATCAGTCAGGCTTGTTAGATAGTTATCAGTCAGGCTTTAGTTATAGTTATCAGTCAGGCTTGTTAGATAGTTATCAGTCAGGCTTGTTAGATAGTTATCAGTCAGGCTTGTGTTATAGTTATCAGTCAGGCTTGTGTTATAGTTATCAGTCAGGCTTGTTAGATAGTTATCAGTCAGGCTTGTTAGATAGTTATCAGTCAGGCTTGTTAGATAGTTATCAGTCAGGCTTGTGTTATAGTTATCAGTCAGGCTTGTGTTATAGTTATCAGTCAGGCTTGTTAGATAGTTATCAGTCAGGCTTGTTAGATAGTTATCAGTCAGGCTTGTTAGATAGTTATCAGTCAGGCTTGTTAGATAGTTATCAGTCAGGCTTGTGTTATAGTTATCAGTCAGGCTTGTGTTATAGTTATCAGTCAGGCTTGTTAGATAGTTATCAGTCAGGCTTGTTAGATAGTTATCAGTCAGGCTTGTGTTATAGTTATCAGTCAGGCTTGTGTTATAGTTATCAGTCAGGCTCGTTAGATAGTTATCAGTCAGGCTCGTTAGATAGTTATCAGTCAGGCTCGTGTTATAGTTATCAGTCAGGCTCGTGTTATAGTTATCAGTCAGGCTTGTTAGATAGTTATCAGTCAGGCTTGTGTTATAGTTATCAGTCAGGCTTGTGTTATAGTTATCAGTCAGGCTTGTTAGATAGTTATCAGTCAGGCTTGTGTAGATAGTTATCAGTCAGGCTTGTGTTATAGTTATCAGTCAGGCTTGTTAGATAGTTATCAGTCAGGCTTGTGTTATAGTTATCAGTCAGGCTTGTGTTATAGTTATCAGTCAGGCTTGTGTTATAGTTATCAGTCAGGCTTGTTAGATAGTTATCAGTCAGGCTTGTGTTATAGTTATCAGTCAGGCTTGTTAGATAGTTAGTCAGGCTTGTTAGATAGTTATCAGTCAGGCTTGTTAGATAGTTATCAGTCAGGCTTGTGTTATAGTTATCAGTCAGGCTTGTGTTATAGTTATCAGTCAGGCTTGTGTTATAGTTATCAGTCAGGCTTGTGTTATAGTTATCAGTCAGGCTTGTGTTATAGTTATCAGTCAGGCTTGTTAGATAGTTATCAGTCAGGCTTGTTAGATAGTTATCAGTCAGGCTTGTGTTATAGTTATCAGTCAGGCTTGTGTTATAGTTATCAGTCAGGCTTGTGTTATAGTTATCAGTCAGGCTTGTTAGATAGTTATCAGTCAGGCTTGTTAGATAGTTATCAGTCAGGCTTGTGTTATAGTTATCAGTCAGGCTTGTTAGATAGTTATCAGTCAGGCTTGTTAGATAGTTATCAGTCAGGCTTGTGTTATAGTTATCAGTCAGGCTTGTGTTATAGTTATCAGTCAGGCTCGTTAGATAGTTATCAGTCAGGCTCGTTAGATAGTTATCAGTCAGGCTCGTGTTATAGTTATCAGTCAGGCTCGTGTTATAGTTATCAGTCAGGCTTGTTAGATAGTTATCAGTCAGGCTTGTGTTATAGTTATCAGTCAGGCTTGTGTTATAGTTATCAGTCAGGCTTGTTAGATAGTTATCAGTCAGGCTCGTTAGATAATTATCAGTCAGGCTTGTGTTATAGTTATAAGTCAGGCTTGTTAGATAGTTATCAGTCAGGCTTGTGTTATAGTTATCAGTCAGGCTTGTGTTATAGTTATCAGTCAGGCTTGTGTTATAGTTATCAGTCAGGCTTGTTAGATAGTTATCAGTCAGGCTTGTGTTATAGTTATCAGTCAGGCTTGTTAGATAGTTAGTCAGGCTTGTTAGATAGTTATCAGTCAGGCTTGTTAGATAGTTATCAGTCAGGCTTGTGTTATAGTTATCAGTCAGGCTTGTGTTATAGTTATCAGTCAGGCTTGTGTTATAGTTATCAGTCAGGCTTGTGTTATAGTTATCAGTCAGGCTTGTTAGATAGTTATCAGTCAGGCTTGTTAGATAGTTATCAGTCAGGCTTGTGTTATAGTTATCAGTCAGGCTTGTTAGATAGTTATCAGTCAGGCTTGTTAGATAGTTATCAGTCAGGCTTGTTAGATAATTATCAGTCAGGCTTGTGTTATAGTTATCAGTCAGGCTTGTGTTATAGTTATCAGTCAGGCTTGTGTTATAGTTATCAGTCAGGCTTGTTAGATAGTTATCAGTCAGGCTTGTTAGATAGTTATCAGTCAGGCTTGTGTTATAGTTATCAGTCAGGCTTGTGTTATAGTTATCAGTCAGGCTTGTGTTATAGTTATCAGTCAGGCTTGTGTTATAGTTATCAGTCAGGCTTGTGTTATAGTTATCAGTCAGGCTTGTGTTATAGTTATCAGTCAGGCTTGTTAGATAGTTATCAGTCAGGCTTGTGTTATAGTTATCAGTCAGGCTTGTGTTATAGTTATCAGTCAGGCTTGTTAGATAGTTATCAGTCAGGCTTGTGTTATAGTTATCAGTCAGGCTTGTGTTATAGTTATCAGTCAGGCTTGTGTTATAGTTATCAGTCAGGCTTGTGTTATAGTTATCAGTCAGGCTTGTTAGATAGTTATCAGTCAGGCTTGTTAGATAGTTATCAGTCAGGCTTGTTAGATAGTTATCAGTCAGGCTTGTTAGATAGTTATCAGTCAGGCTTGTTAGATAGTTATCAGTCAGGCTTGTGTTATAGTTATCAGTCAGGCTTGTGTTATAGTTATCAGTCAGGCTTGTGTTATAGTTATCAGTCAGGCTTGTTAGATAGTTATCAGTCAGGCTTGTGTAGATAGTTATCAGTCAGGCTTGTGTTATAGTTATCAGTCAGGCTTGTGTTGATAGTTATCAGTCAGGCTTGTTAGATAGTTATCAGTCAGGCTTGTGTTATAGTTATCAGTCAGGCTTGTGTTATAGTTATCAGTCAGGCTTGTTAGATAGTTATCAGTCAGGCTTGTGTTATAGTTATCAGTCAGGCTTGTGTTATAGTTATCAGTCAGGCTTGTGTTATAGTTATCAGTCAGGCTTGTGTAGATAGTTATCAGTCAGGCTTGTGTTATAGTTATCAGTCAGGCTTGTGTTATAGTTATCAGTCAGGCTTGTGTTATAGTTATCAGTCAGGCTTGTGTAGATAGTTATCAGTCAGGCTTGTGTTATAGTTATCAGTCAGGCTTGTGTTATAGTTATCAGTCAGGCTTGTGTAGATAGTTATCAGTCAGGCTTGTGTTATAGTTATCAGTCAGGCTTGTGTTATAGTTATCAGTCAGGCTTGTGTTATAGTTATCAGTCAGGCTTGTGTTATAGTTATCAGTCAGGCTTGTGTTATAGTTATCAGTCAGGCTTGTTAGATAGTTATCAGTCAGGCTTGTTAGATAATTATCAGTCAGGCTTGTGTTATAGTTATCAGTCAGGCTTGTTAGATAGTTATCAGTCAGGCTTGTTAGATAGTTATCAGTCAGGCTTGTGTTATAGTTATCAGTCAGGCTTGTGTTATAGTTATCAGTCAGGCTTGTTAGATAGTTATCAGTCAGGCTTTAGTTATAGTTATCAGTCAGGCTTGTTAGATAGTTATCAGTCAGGCTTGTGTTATAGTTATCAGTCAGGCTTGTGTTATAGTTATCAGTCAGGCTTGTTAGATAGTTATCAGTCAGGCTTGTTAGATAGTTATCAGTCAGGCTTGTTAGATAGTGATGAGTCAGGCTTGTTAGATAGTGGTGAGTCAGGCTTGTTAGATAGTGGTGAGTCAGGCTTGTTAGATAGTGGTGAGTCAGGCTTGTTAGATAGTGGTGAGTCAGGCTTGTTAGAGAGTGATGAGTCAGGCTTGTTAGAGAGTGATGAGTCAGGCTTGTTAGAGAGTGATGAGTCAGGCTTGTTAGCCTCTTACATCTAGACGTTCCGCTAGCGGAACACCTGCTCCAATATCCAATGATGGGCGTGGCGCGAAATACAAACTCCTCTAATATCCGAAAACTTCCATTTTTCAAACATATGACTATTTCACAGCATTTTAAAGACAAGACTCTCCTTTATCTAACCACACTGTCCGATTTCAAAAAGGCTTTACAGCGAAAGCAAAACATTAGATTATGTCAGCAGAGTACCAAGCCAGAAATAATCAGACACCCATTTTTCAAGGTAGCAGATAATGTCACAAAGAACAAAACCACAGCTAAATGCAGCACTAACCTTTGATGATCTCACGATAAACGTTCACAAAAAACATAACAATTATTTTAAGAATTATAGATACAGAACTCCTCTATGCACTCGATATGTCCGATTTTAAAATAGCTTTTCGGTGAAAGCACATTTTGCAATATTCTCAGTAGATAGCCCAGCCATCACGGCTAGCCATTTAGACACCGACCAAGTTTAGCCCTGATCAAACTCCGATTTACTATTACAAAAGTTTCATTACCTTTGTTGTCTTCATCAGAATGCACTCCCAGGACTGCTACTTCAATAACAAATGTTGGTTTGGTCCAAAATAATCCATCGTTATATCCGAATAGCGGCGTTTTGTTCGTGCGTTCCAGACACTATCCGAAATGGTAAAGAAGGGTCGCGCGCATGGCGCAATTCGTGACAAAAAAATTCTAAATATTCCATTACCGTACTTCGAAGCATGTCAACCGCTGTTTAAAATCAATTTTTATGCCATTTTTCTCGTAGAAAAGCGATAATATTCCGACCGGGAATCTCCTTTTCGGCAAACAGAGGGAAAAAAATCACAAAGACGGGGGCGACCAGGTCACACGCCTAAGCCCAGAGTACCTTGATCGGCCACTTGAGAAAGGCAATAATGTGTTTCAGCCTGGGGCTGGGATGACGACATTCAGGTTTCACCCGGGCTCTGAGCGCCTATGGACGACGTAGGAAGTGTCACGTTAGAGCAGAGATCCTTAGTAAAAGATAGAGATGGCAAAGAAGTTCCAGAAATGGTCAGACAGGCCACTTCCTGTAAAGGAATCTCTCAGGTTTTGACCTGCCATTTGAGTTCTGTTATACTCACAGACACCATTCAAACAGTTTTAGAAACTTTAGGGTGTTTTCTATCCATATATAATAAGTATATGCATATTCTAGTTACTGGGTAGGATTAGTAACCAGATTAAATCGGGTACGTTTTTTATCCAGCCGTGAAAATACTGCCCCCTAGCCATAAGAGGTTAGCTAGTTATCAGTCAGTCTTGTTAGCTAGTGATGAGTCAGGCTTGTTAGATAGTGATGAGTCAGGCTTGTTAGATAGTGATGAGTCAGGCTTGTTAGCTAGTGATGAGTCAGTCCTGTTAGCTAGTGATGAGTCAGGCTTGTTAGATAGTGTGTGACTATGCCTTCTTTTCATACTCATGGTCAAATAAACTATTAAATCATCTACCCTGAAGTTACAGACTTCAAAACAAAACCTTGCCGCTGTTTGAAGAGATACGTATGAATAGAATCAGTACAACAGCGAGCTCTCAGTGGTGGAAGTAGCAATCTTTATTCATTCAGAGAACAACCAACAGCAAATGAACACTTCCTCCCTCCAATGAGTCAAGTAGCTACAACGCAGTAGGCTGATGGAAAAACTAAAGAGGTATTTAAGGTATGTTCACATTCACCTTTTACACTGGAGCTGGTTAAACACCTAGAAGAAAGGCTTTACGCTCTAATTACTCTGATCCAACAGGTTTACCGCCTAGCAGTGTTTCACAGGCTATGCTGCCTTCTTCAAGGTTTCAAAACAACCCCCCCACACTCACACACACACACACACACCGACGCATACACACATACACACACAGACACACACTCTCACACGCACACTCACACGCACACGCACACAGACGCATACACACACACACACACTCACACGCGCACACGCACACACACACACACACGCACAGGCACACAGACACACACACACACACCATCTTGAAAGGTATATCAAATGTTGGCTTAGCCGTAGGTTATGTGTTTGTTGTTAAGGCCTGTCGTCTGTTCCAGTGGAACATTAGCTGGGTGACTGAACACAAAGAGAGAATCAGGGTGTCATGTTGTTACCACACACACACACACACACACACACACACACACACAACACACACACACACACGGTACTACCAACCACATTTCTACTCCTCATTAAGGAGGAGAACATATTACAAAAGGAGCTCTACATCGTCCGTAACGGAATAAGTTGCTTCCTTCCTTCCTCACTCCCACTTCCTCTCCAAATAACTCCAACTTTCAGACCTAGTGAACTCAGCTCAGCCATGAGGATGGATGGTGTAGGTGTGGGCAGACAGAAGGACAGTAATTAGCTGCTTAAAATCCAGTATATCACAGTGAATTAGTACAGTTCAGGTAACATCCTGCTGTAGGAGGTGAGAGGTGAGAGGTGCCAAAACAAAAGAAAAGCCCACATTACGGAGGCACTTTGGAAAAGCTATTAACTCAACCAGAAGAGGACGAGAGAGAGGAGGGAGGTGGGATTTACTTACACCATCTACACAGATATGTTTTGACAATCAATGGGAACAAAGGAACTCTTTAATCACAGAATTAACACAAGAGTTGTCAGGTGTTGAGGTTGGACGCTGTCAATAACATATCAAACAGTCAAATAAACCTATTTAATAGTAATAATCACTAGCAGATTTTAATAAATATTTACCATGTAATGATAGATTAATAATATTTACCATGTAATGATAGGTTAATATATTTACCATGTAATGATAGATTAAAATATTTACCATGTAATGATAGATTAATATATTTACCATGTAATGATAGATTAATATATTTACCATGTAATGATAGATTAATATATTTACCATGTAATGATAGATTAATATATTTACCATGTAATGATAGATAAATATTATTTACCATGTAATGATTGATTAATAATATTTACCATTAATAGTATTTACCATGTAATGATAGATTAATAATATTTACCATGTAATGATAGATTAATATATTTACCATGTAATGATAGATTAATAATATTTACCATGTAATGATAGATTAATATATTTACCATGTAATGATAGATAAATAATATTTACCATGTAATGATTGATTAATAATATTTACCATTAATAATATTTACCATGTAATGATAGATTAATATATTTACCATGTAATGATAGATTAATAATATTTACCATGTAATGATAGATTAATATATTTACCATGTAATGATAGATAAATAATATTTACCATGTAATGATTGATTAATAATATTTACCATTAATAATATTTACCATGTAATGATAGATTAATCATATTTACCATGTAATGATAGATTAATATATTTACCATGTAATGATAGATTAATAATATTTACCATGTAATGATAGATTAATATATTTAAATATGCCATTTAGCAGGCAGTTTTATTTCATAACGACTTTTATTCCAAAACAAATACCATTTCAAGAGAGCAAAATTGTATTATTAGGTAGTAATCTGTTATATCTGAGACCATGGGCTGGTAGAGGAATATTGTATTATTAGGTAGAGTAACCTGTTATATCTGAGACCATGGGCTGGTAGAGGAATATTGTATTATTAGGTAGTAATCTGTTATATCTGAGACCATGGGCTGGTAGAGGAATATTGTATTATTAGGTAGTAACCTGTTATATCTGAGACCATGGGCTGGTAGAGGTCACCACGGGGTCAGGCTCATGCTGGCGGAGCCCCCTGATGAGTCCAGGTGGTGACTCACGCCCTCGGCCAAATAATTAAGTGTCCATTGCAGCCTTCACAGCAGGAGGGTCCTGTGTTGCTATGGTGTGTCCATGGCAGCCTCCACGGCAAGAGAGTCCAGCTACCCACAAACCACTGCTGCCACCCTCTCTCCATCTGTGAGGAGGGTAAAATGAGCTTCAGCTCAACCAGAACTAGAGAGAGAGAGAGAGAGAGAGGCCATTGTTTACCTCTAGATTTTAGTTTGATTTCTTCCTCAGTGTTTGTTTCATTTAGAGCTTCAGCTCAACCAGAACTGAACACACACAGAGAGAGAGAGAAACAGAGAGAGAGACGGAGAGAGGCCATCGTTTAATTCTAGATATTAGATTGATTTCCTCCTCAGTGTTTGATTCCTGTTGATCCTGAAGCTAAATAATATAAATGCTGAGGGGATCGAACATGTTGAATATTTTCAATAACTGTCAATGTGCAGTACCTACCTACCTGTGTCTTTATATTGACTGTTTATAACCTCTGGTTAAGTCAAGGTCAATGTGCAGTACCTACATACCTACCTGTGTCTTTATATTGACTGTTTATAACCTCTGGTTAAGTCAAGGTCAATGTGCAGTACCTACATACCTGTGTCTTTATATTGGCTGTTTATAACCTCTGGTTAAGTCATGGTCAATGTGCAGTACCTACATACCTGTGTCTTTATATTGGTTGTTTATAACCTCTGGTTAAGTCATGGTCAATGTGCAGTACCTACCTACCTACCTGTGTCTTTATATTGACTGTTTATAATCTCTGGTTAAGTCATGGTCAATGTGCAGTACCTACCTACCTGTGTCTTTATATTGACTGTTTATAACCTCTGGTTAAGTCATGGTCAATGTGCAATACCTACATACCTGTGTCTTTATATTGGCTGTTTATAACCTCTGGTTAAGTCATGGTCAATGTGCAGTACCTACATACCTGTGTCTTTATATTGGCTGTTTATAACCTCTGGTTAAGTCATGGTCAATGTGCAGTACCTACCTACCTACCTGTGTCTTTATATTGACTGTTTATAACCTCTGGTTAAGTCATGGTCAATGTGCAGTACCTACCTACCTGTGTCTTTATATTGACTGTTTATAACCTCTGGTTAAGTCATGGTCAATGTGCAGTACCTACCTACCTGTGTCTTTATATTGACTGTTTATAACCTCTGGTTAAGTCATGGTCAATGTGCAGTACCTACCTACCTATGTCTTTATATTGAGTGTTTATAATCTCTGGTTAAGTCATGGTCAATGTGCAGTACCTACCTACCTATGTCTTTATATTGACTGTTTATAACCTCTGGTTAAGTCATGTTCAATGTGCAGTACCTACCTACCTACCTGTGTCTTTATATTGACTGTTTATAATCTCTGGTTAAGTCATGGTCAATGTGCAGTACCTACCTACCTGTGTCTTTATATTGACTGTTTATAACATCTGGTTAAGTCATGGTCAATGTGCAATACCTACCTACCTGTGTCTTTATATTGACCGTTTATAACCTCTGGTTAAGTCTTGGTCAATGTGCAGTACCTACCTACCTGTGTCTTTATATTGACCGTTTATAACCTCTGGTTAAGTCTTGGTTAACTAGCCAGAGAAAACAGTCCTTCCTCATCCACTCAATTACACATTATACCTAGTGGTTAGAGTCTGCTTGATTTGAGCAGGCACACCTTCTCCATTCCTAATCAAATCAAATTGTATTAGTCACATGTGCCGAATACAACAGGTGTAGACCTTACAGTGAAATGCTGAATACAACAGGTGTAGGTAGACCTTACAGTGAAATGCTGAATACAACAGGTATAGTAGACCTTACAGTGAAATGCTGAATACAACAGGTATATCTAGACCTTACAGTGAAATGCTGAATACAACAGGTATATCTAGACCTTACAGTGAAATGCTGAATACAACAAGTGTAGGTAGACCTTACAGTGAAATGCTGAATACAACAAGTGTAGGTAGACCTTACAGTGAAATGCTGAATACAGCAGGTGTAGTAGACCTGACAGTGAAATGCTGAATACAACAGGTGTAGTAGACCTTACAGTGAAATTCTGAATACAACAGGTGTAGTAGACCTTACAGTGAAATGCTGAATACAACAGGTATAGTAGACCTTACAGTGAAATGCTGAATACAACAGGTGTAGGTAGACCTTACAGTGAAATGCTGAATACAACAGGTGTAGGTAGACCTTACAGTGAAATGCTGAATACAGCAGGTGTGGTAGACCTTACAGTGAAATGCTGAATACAACAGGTATAGTAGACCTTACAGTGAAATGCTGAATACAGCAGGTGTAGACCTTACAGTGAAATGCTGAATACAACAGGTGTAGGTAGACCTTACAGTGAAATGCTGAATACAACAGGTGTAGGTAGACCTTACAGTGAAATGCTGAATACAACAGGTGTAGGTAGACCTTACAGTGAAATGCTGAATACAACAGGTGTAGGTAGACCTTACAGTGAAATGCTGAATACAACAGGTGTAGGTAGACCTTACAATGAAATGCTGAATACAACAGGTGTAGGTAGACCTTACAGTGAAATGCTTACTTACGAGCCCCTAACCGACAGTGCACTTTAAAAAAAATACAGAATAAAATTAAGAGATAAAAGTAACAAGTAATTAAAGATCAGCAGTAAAATAATAACAATATATACAGGGGGGTACCGGTACAGAATCAATGTGCGGGGGCATCGGTTAGTTGAGGTAATATGTACATGTAGGTAGAGTTAATTAAAGTGACTATGAATAGATGATAACAGAGAGTGGCAGTGGTGTGTGGAGAGAGGGGAGGAGAAGGGGATTGTCTGGGTAGTCATTTGACTAGATGTTCAGGAGTTTTATGGCTTGGGGGAAGAAGCTGTTTACCCCCCCCCCCCCCCCCCCCAAGTAGGTGGGGGTGAAGTGACAATGCATATCATCTGTAACACAATTTATAGACAGTAAGGTGGTACGGCGGTATTACCACCCCCCCGGGTCATCAGGAATAACGGGAGCTTCCTGGAGGTAGCGACATGTTCAGAAATTACAATTATTATTGAGGGAGGGAGGGAGCAGAGAGCGAGGGATGTATTTCTACACCGCAATTATAGTCTTCTCCAGGGATGAACCAGAGTCTATTTTATTATCTTATATCTCCAGGCTGCAGAGGACAAGAAATGATCAACACTTTTCTATTAGACATTCTGACGCACTTCTGCTTGAAACTAACAGACAAACTGTGCCCTATTCCCTATACAGTGCACTACTTTAGACCAGGGCCCATAGAACCCTATTCCCTATATAGTGCACTACTTTAGACCAGGGCCCTATAGAACCCTATTCCCACCACCACAAATATCTCTCTCTCTGTCTCTCTCTCTGTCTCTCTCTGTCTCTCTCTCTGTCTCTCTCTTTCTGTCTCTCAATTTCAATTCAATTCAATTCGCTTTATTGGCATGACGTAACAATATACATATTGCCAAAGCTTATTTTGGATATTTACAATATAAAAATAAATAAAAATGAGAATCAAATATTGTCAACGGGACAACAGTAACAACAATAACCAAGGGTCAAAATAACCAACACATTGAACAATAACAATAATCATACAGTAGAGGACATGTGCAGGTTTATTGGTCTGTCAGACACTGTCCCTCAACTTATGGCAGGCAGCAATGTAGTGCGCTGCCAACCCACAGCTCTCTGCGTCCTCCCCCAACAGGACGGGTAGCCTATCCTCATCAGAGAGGTCTGTGAAACCTTGAATAAGGGTTTCAAATTTGGGGAAATGACACTCTCTAATTGTTTTATATTTTTGACATTTTGTCAGGAAATGTAGCTCCGTCTCAGGTTCTGCTGTGGTGCAGTGGTTGCACAGCCTTTCCTCTACAGGGAGCCAGGTTTTCCTGTGTCTACCCTTTTCAATGGCAAGGCTGTGCTCACTGAGCCTGTACTTTGTCAAGGTTTTTCTAAGGTTTTGATCAGTAACCATGGTCAAATATTTAGCCATAGTGTACTGTCGATTTAGGGCCAGATAGCACTGCATTTTGCTTTGTGTTTGTGCTTGTGTTTCCCAATAAGCAATGTAGTTTTGTTTTGACTGTGTTGTAATTTGGTTTATTCTGATTGATTGGATGTTCTGGTCCTGAGGCTTCAGTGTTTTAGTAGAACAGGTTAGTGAACTCAGCCCCAGGACCAGCTGGATGAGGGGACTCTTTTCTTTGCTCAGCTCTTGGCATTGCAGGGATTGGTAATGATATGAGAGGGGGTCACTGTATTTTAGATGTTTCCAAAACTTAATTGCTCTTTTTTGAGTTTTTATTATTAGTGGATATTGGCCTAATTCTGCCCTGCATGCATTGTTTGTAGTTTTCCTCTGGACACGTAGGAGAATCTTACAGAACTCTGCATGTAGGGTTTCAATGGGGTGTTTGTCCCATTTGATGAAATCTTGTTTTGCAAGTGGACCCCACACCTCGCTGCCATAAAGTGTAATTGGTTCAATGACATATTCAATTAGTTTTAGCCAAATTTTAATAGGTATTTCAATTTGAATTTGCTTTTTAATGGCGTAGAATGCCCTGCGTGCTTTCTCTCTCAGTTCATTCACTGCCTCATTAAGGTGTCCAGTTGAGCTTATTTTTAAACCTAAGTAATTGTAGTGTGTACAGTACTCTATATATTTTGTACCAATTGAGAACTTTGGTCTAATTCCCTGAGATCTGGATCTTCTCTGGAAAATCATTATTTTAGTCTTTTTGGGGTTTACTGCCAGGGCCCAGGTCTGGCAGTACTGCTCTAGCAGGTCCAGGCTCTGCTGTAGGCCAGGTGCTGTGGGTGACATCAGGCATAGGTCATCTGCGAAGAGTAGGCATTTAACTTCTGAATTGTGGAGACTAACACCAGGGGCTGAGGATTTTTCTAGAATAGTGGCCAATTCGTTAATGTAAATATTGAATAGTGCAGGGCTCAGATTGCAACCCTGACGAAGGCCCCGCCCCTGGTTAAAGAATTCTGTTCTTTTCTTACCAATTTTAATGCTGCACGTATTGCCAGTATACATTGATTTAATTATGTCATATGTTTTTCCCCCTACACCACTTTCAATAACTTTGTAGAACAGTCCTGTATGCCAAATAGAATCAAATGCTTTTTGGAAGTCGATAAAGCAAGCGTATATTTTGGTATTATTTTGGTGGACATGTTTATCTATCAGGGTGTGTAAGGTGTAAATATGATCAGTTGTGCGATGTTTTGGTATAAATCCAATTTGGCTTTTACTCAAGACATTGTGCTTATTAAGGAAGTTTAGAACTCTTACATTGATGATACTACAGAAAACCTTCCCCAGGTTACTGTTCACACAAATGCCTCTGTAATTGTTAGGGTCAAATTTGTCTCCGTTCTTAAAGATTGGGGTTATGAGTCCTTGATTCCAGATGTCAGGGAAATAACCTACACTCAGGATCAAATTAAACAGTTTTAATATAGCCAATTGAAATTTTGCACTAGTGAGTTTGAGCATCTCATTTTGGATGCCATCAGGTCCGCATGCTTTTTTAAATTTGAGGGCCTGAAGTTTCTTATAGAGCTCCTGGTCAGTAATTGGGGAGTCCAATGGGTTTTGATTGTCCTTTATAGCTTTTTCTAATCCATTCAACTTCTCATGGATTTGGCGTTGTTCTGCGTTTGTGTCAATTTGAACGGTGTTGTAGAGTGTTTTGAAATGGGTCGTCCATACGTCACCATTTTGTATCGCTAATTCCTCTTGTTTAGATTTTTTTAGTTTTTTCCAATTTTGCCAAAAGTTGTTTGTGTTTATGGACTCCTCAATTAGTGTCAGCTGCTTGCTGTTGTACTGTGCTTTTTTGGTTCTGAGTGTACGTTTATAGAGTTTTAAAGTCTCACAGTAATGAAGGCGTAGTTCACCATTATTTGGGTCTCTGTGCTTTTGGTTGGATAGTGTTCTAAGGTTTTTCCTTATAATTTTACAATCTGCATCAAACCAGTTGTCATCTGCGATTTTTTTAGTTTTGTTTTTTATCAATTTCAATTGTGCTTCTTTTGCCGTTTGCCTGAATATATAGTTGATGTTTCGTACTGCTAGATTGATGCCTTCTTTACTGTGAGTGAATGTGGTATCCAGAAAGTTATCTAAGAGTGTTTGGATATTTTGGTTCCAGGTTGCTTTCTGGTATTCTTCTGTGCTGTTTTGGGCCCATCTGTATGAATTTCTGATGTTGTACAGCTTACTGGGCTGTGAATGTGTGGTTGTTTCCATGTCTGTTCTTTTGAGGAACAACGTAATTTGGCTGTGATCAGACAGAGGTGTTAGTGGCTTGACAGTGAATGAGCTGAGAGAGAAAGGGTCCATGTCTGTGATCATATAGTCTACTGTACTGTGGCCAAGAGGTGAGCAGTAGGTGAATCTCCCCAAAGAGTCCCCCCGTAACCTACCATTGACAAAGTACAGACCCAGGCTTCTACAGAGCTGCAAAAGATCCCTTCCGTTTTTGTTGACGGTGCTGTCACTGTTGTTTCTATGGGGGAGATTAAGACAGTTAGAAACAGTATGGCCTGTAATAAAGCTGTCCCCTCGTGTGCTCGTTAGATCAGGTAGTGTTCCTGTGCGCGCATTTGTGTCCCCACAGATGAGCACATTTCCCTGGGCCTGGAAATGGCACGTCTCTTCCTCAAGGGTGGGGAAGATCTCCTCTGAGTAATATGGGGATTCTGAGGGGGGGATATATATTGCGCAAAGGAACACATCTTTTTCTGTCAGTACAAGTTCTTTTTTTAGTTTTAACCTTATGTGGTATTTGCCAATTTTGAAGGGATCAATTAGATTTTGTAGTTCGGATTTGTACCAAATGATCAATCCTCCAGAGTCTCTGCCTCTATTGACAGAGCTGTGTTTCTGTGACGGCACAATGACCTCTCTGTAGCCTGTGGGACAGTGAGTGACAACGTCAGCCTTACACCATGTCTCCTGCAGAATGATGACATCAACATCTTTAAGATTTTTGTTGAACTCCAGTGCTAAACTCTTCAGACCAAAGGTTGATGAGTTTAGACCCTGGATGTTCCACATGCTAACTGATAGTGATTTCATGTTGCAAAAAGAAAGAATAGCAGTCAGAAACACAGTAACTATTAACTAATAAGTTGTTAAGAGTGAAATAAACAGGATATCAGCTAACATTTATTCTGTTATTCTGTTAAATATTCCTATTCATTGAACAAGTAAATTCTAGTACAATAGGTGTGTGTGTGTGTGTGTGTGTATGCGTCCGTGTGTGTTTAGTGCAGTTTAGTGCAGATGTATTGGAGGAGCTGTTTAATCTCACTTAATCCTACAGGGTTCTCCTGTCCTCTGACGACCTCCGCGTAGCTGCGCTGTTCCTGCTGTTGGGCCCTGTGAGGTGGAGGGGGGCCAGGTCTGGGCCGTGGGACTTCCTCTCTGGTCGGGTAGGGGTGGTGGTCTGGTGCGGGATAATAGGCTGGGCCCGGTCTGGTCTGGCTAAGCCGATGGAAGTGGTGATGCTCTGGGGGTGGGTGGGGCCTGTGGGGTGCACTGGGTCTGGTGTGGCGTTGAAGGGGCCTGGGGCTCCTTGGTGGTGCAGTGGTCTGGTAGGGGTCTCTGGGTGGTCCTCTGTCCAGTACAGCATGGGGTGTTTGTCTACCAAGTGCCACGTCCTTTAGAGACTTGGCAAACATCCCTACTGTCTGCTTCCTCAGGTGGGAGTGGTCGTGTAGATGCTCTGGGGTGATTGTTGGGTGGTGAGCAACGTGTACGTTCGGGAGTAGGCCACACCCTCTGGTGATGTCGGCGTTGACTTTCTGAATAGTACGGGGATGAAAGTCTTTGCGGGGCAGCAGAGTGGAGATGGTGATGTGGGAGTTGGGGAACAACTCAGAGGCCCTCTCTGCTACTCTGTTGACCAGGCTGCCTACTCTCTCCTGTTCCTCTCGCAGGTTGTTGGTGCCGGTGTGAATAATAATGTGGCCTGGTGTGCCAAAGTCAGGCTGGGACAGGATGTGGAGTGCATCCTGTGTTTTTGGGCACCATATTTTGCACACCTTGTGTTGGGGGAAGAGTTTATCTTCTTGGATGAATTTCCCATTTGAGTCAATGAGGATGGCCACCTCAGAGGGTTTTGCCAGATTAGTGTGTTTACGGTCTGGGGCTGGAGTACACAGGGCCTGTGTACATGGAGGGGGGTGTGGGGGTGTGTTAGGGGGGGGCAGAGAGCTTCTCTCTGTAGTAGGGGTCTCTATTTGGGCCCCTTTGTTGACTGGGGGTGTGGGTAGAGTGTTGTCGGTATGGGGGGGGATTGTGGGTAAAGGTGGGTCAGTGGGGTTGTTAGGGGTGGTGAGGGGCTGCAGCTTCTCTCTGGGAGTCTCTACAGTCTGTTCTCTGTGCTGTAGCACCCTCTTGATGACAGACAACTCCTTTGCCATCTCCTCCTTTACCTGCACTAGCTCTCTCCTTATGGTGGCCTTTACCTCCTCAAGAGCTGTGGTAAGGCTCTCTCTCAGCTCCTGGACAGAGTTCTTCAGCTGGGTCCTGCACTGGTTGATCTGGTCCTGTAGAAGCTCTGTGTCTGGGCTGGTGGTGGTGTAGCTGGGGGGCTGCTCCTTCAGCTCAGTAACCCATACCTCTAACACAGCCAGCCTGTCTCTCAACAGGCTGATAGTAGTGTGGTCTTGGCTCTGGTGGTTGTAGGCAGGCAGGGGGGAGGATAGTCCTGCTGTTGGGGGGGGGGGGGGTCTCTCTCTCTCTCTCTCTCTCTCTCTCTCTCTCTCTCCTCTCTCTCTCTCTCTCTCTCTCTCTCTCTCTCTCTCTCTCCTCTCTCTCTCTCTCTCTCCTCTCTCTCTCTCTCTCTCTCTCTCTCTCTCTCTCCTCTCTCTCTCTCTCTCTCTCTCTCTCTCTCTCTCTCTCTCTCTCTCTCTCTCTCTCTCTCTCTCTCTCTCTCTCTCTCTCTCTCTCTCTCTCTCTCTCTCTCTCTCTCTCTCTCTCTCTCTCTCTCTCTCTCTCTCTCTCTCTCTCTCTCTCTCTCTCTCTCTCTCTCTCTCTCTCTCTCTCTCTCTCTCTCAATGGTCTCACTGAGAGAGAGGCTAGTGTGGATCTGTGTTTTATCTCTGTTCTGTCTACTATGACACACTACAGTCATCTCTCCACAGCGGAGTCATTTTTTCAGTTGTCACTTAAAAAAAAATTCAAGTGTCGTGTAGATGCTTGACTCCACTGTATCAAATCCATCCTGGCCCAAATCCATCCGTGCTTGGAGAAGAGGCTGATGCTGATCCTCATTCACACTGCCTCATTTACAAGCCAGCTGGCAGAGACGGCTGAAATTACAGCATTACACTTTTGTTCTCTGGGTAATTGAATCAGAAACAAATGCGTACACAAAGTCACGTGTCACGTGTAAGATACAATGGGTTATAAATACGTCCTACTTAGTGGGATTGTGACTCTGATTGGATCATTTTAACATGGTGAAAAGGAGGCAGGGAAACAAGTTCCGGAAAATGCCAGAAAAATCACTTCACTGTGTAGCCTGGATAATGTCTGGAGTCTCTCTAATGTAGTTAACATGAAAGACTGAAATCACTTCACTATATATCCTGGATAATGTCTGGAGTCTCTCTAATGTAGTTAACATGAAACACTGAAATCACTTCACTATATATCCTGGATAATGTCTGGAGTCTCTCTAATGTAGTTATTATTACTATTATTAGTAGTATTATTATCAAACAAATCAGTTCATCTTATTAAGTTTCATGTTGTTCTAGGTGTCAACTTGTTCCAAGTTTGTATCACCAAAAAGATATAGATGTACTATTGTAAAGTGGTTGTTCCACTGGATATCATAAGGTGAATGCACCAATTTGTAAGTCGCTCTGGATAAGAGCGTCTGCTAAATGACATAAATGTAAATAACTAATGTACAAGTTAATACTTCATTTGAAAAACAAATTAGCAAAACGTCTTCCTTCCTGGACATTTCTGGCCATGCATGCAGGTTCGATCAAAGTCGACCTCGTTATTAAACTTTTGATTCTGAAAAATGATATGAGAAAAATCCATGCTGTCAAGAAGTTTTAGATTGGACTTGACTCACACTCACCTTACCTGCTAACGTCAGACTGAATTTGATATTACTTTATACACTTTGATTAGGTGCAAAAAGGGGACTTGAAGTCCACCCCTACGGTGAAATAATTAATTTTTGAAGGAAACAATCTGCACAGTGTTGTATAAATAATGTTTTAGTTTTGACTGAGGGAATACAAGGTTTTGGTTCTCTCCCTCTAACTCACTCTAATTTTAGTTTCACCTCTCCTCCATTCTCTCCAGTTCCCCCTGTTCCTTCTCCATCTCCTTCCCTCCCTCTCTCTCTCTCTCTACCCCCACTTCCTCCTTCCCTCCCTCCTCCTCCTCCCCCTTTCATAGAATGTTGACACAGAGAGACACAGAGATGACATGAGGTTGAAGTACAACACTTGTTACTTGTTCAGGTATTTGTATAGCTGTTTCTTCCAGAATGTTTGTCTCACTACCTGGCTCAGAGGAGCGTGAAAAAGACTGTCTCTTCTCTCTTCAAGGTATCAGTCAGTTAGTGTGGTGGGAACAAGCAATCAGGTATTGAATAGAGACAATTTAGAGAGAGAGAGCAAAAGAGAGAGCAAGAGAGAGAGCAAGAGAGAGAGCAAGAGAGAGAGCAAAAGAGAGAGAGAGAGAGCAAGAGAGAGCAAAAGAGAGAGAGAGAGCAAAAGAGAGCGAGAGCGAGAGAGAGAGAGAGAGAGAGAGAGCAAAAGAGAGAGAGAGAGAGAGCGAGAGAGAGAGAGCAAGAGAGAGAGAGCAAAAGAGAGAGAGAGAGAGCAAAAGAGAGAGAGAGAGAGAGCAAGAGAGAGAGAGAGAGCAAAAGAGAGAGAGAGAGAGCAAAAGAGAGAGAGAGAGAGCAAAAGAGAGAGAGAGAGAGAGAGCAAAAGAGAGAGAGAGAGAGCAAAAGAGAGAGAGAGAGAGCAAAAGAGAGAGAGAGAGAGAGCAAAAGAGAGAGAGAGAGAGAGCAAAAGAGAGAGAGAGAGAGCAAAAGAGAGAGAGAGAGAGAGACTTTGACTTTTTGTCTTTCTTTACTGAAACATTCTCATTTCATTTAAAACTCACCACCCAACCTCCCCCTTAAAAATAAAACCAAAAATGCATACATGTACCATACTCGCCTTTCCAGCAACCACATGATACAAGCCAACATCACAATACTCAAGACAATACCCACTCTTACAACCGTATATCCAAAACATCTTCCCCAGCTATACAGACAGCCCCCCCAACACACCATATCTCCTGAAACATCTCCACACTTTTTATCATTTTATAGAACTCAAACTCAACCCTAAGGCGCGCAGAGACCATCCCATTAAACAATAATAAAGGGTCTGTTATCCCCCCACCTTTGACCCTGTTCCTCCTTGTTAGCCAAATAGCTAACTTTGCCTGAGCAAACAGAAAATTCAACAAAACACATTTTTCCTTCTCCTTACTTGAATACCTGTATCCCATTATGAACACCCCAACAGTAAAGACCACCCCCAACCTCTCACACAGACATTCCAACAGAGACATTAATGGCATTAATCTGGTGCACACAGAAAACACATGAATCACAGTTTCTTTCATTTTACAGAAATGACACTCCTGCCCGACTCCCGGTTCAACCCGTGCCAACCAGCTGTTAGTGGCCAGGGCTCCATGTAGAACCCTCCACTGGAGGTCCCCTGACCTCTTTGGTACTGGGGGTTTGTAGAGCCCCCTCCATCTAAAACCCACCATACTCTCCACCCCACATACCCCCTGCCACTGATGTGCCTTCACTCCTGTTAGGCTCCTAATGTTCCTCACCTTAACACAGAGGTTGTAGAGGGCTTTACCTCCCACCCCTTCAAACTCCCCCAGGCTCGGAGTGTTAAAATCTAACAAGTCCTCCAGACCCCCTTGCCAGTCTCCAGTCTCTGCCGTCACCTGCAGTGGCGGAATCATTGGTGGCCCCTCTCCCTTTGGCTGCTCAAACATCCCCCTTACCGGCTCAGACAGTGCCTCCTGGACCTCCTCCAGGAATCTCTCCAGCAGCCTAAGAGACGTTATTCCTGTTTGCTGTGCCAAGACTTCCGGGCTTTTCCACCCCTCCTCTCCCAGGAGTCTCAAGTCACCCAGCCTTTTTACACCCCCTGCCATCAGTTGCCTCTGCAGGGTGGCCGACTGGACCGATCTCAAAGGGATGGCTGGGTTGTGGAAGATAGGCTCCTCCCACACCCACAGCCCAGGCTCCACACCCCCTTCTCGTGTGTGCCTTAGCAGCTGCCAGGCCCTCAGCACCGCAGAGTAAAAATCGGAGAGACCTGCTGTACTCAGCCTCTCCAGCTTCATGAGGAACAGCTGCCGGTCCAACCCTAAATCTCCAGCTCTCCTCAGCAGCGCGCATGCTGGTTCCCTCCAGCCAACATCAGTATGGTACAGCAGTCTCTGTGCCGCCTTTAGCCGGAAAGCAGCCATCCTGCTCTCCAGTTCCACCAGGCCCTGTCCTCCTTCGTGGACGGTCATATACAACACTGCCGCCCTCAGCCAGTGATGGCCCGACCAGAAGAAGTCCACCAGCTTGCGTTGCAGGTCTGCGAGCAGACCGGCGGGGGGGTTGAGGACAGCCAGTTTATGCCACAGGGAAGATGCCACCAGGTTGTTAATTATCAGCACCCTCCCTCTATATGACACTTGGGACAGGAGCCACCTCCACCTGGCCAGTCTTGACACCACTGCCTGTGACAGCCCCTCCCAGTTCTTCCTGACCCACCTCTCCGAGCCCAGGTACACCCCCAACACTTTAAGCCCTTCACAACCCCACTGCAAACCCCCTGGAAGCAGAGGAGGAGCCCTATCCCCCCATGCCCCACATAACAGAGCTTTGCTCTTGCCCCAGTTTACCTTAGCTGATGAAGCTCCCTCGTACACCTTCAGACTGGTCTCCAGTGCCTGCATATCTTGACCATCCCTGACCATCACAGAGACATCATCTGCATATGCTGACACTGCTATGCCTGTCACCACACCCATACCTGTCCAGCACACTCCCTGCAGTCTCCTGCGTAGCAGGCCTAAAAAAGGCTCAATGGCTAATGTGTATAACTGCCCAAATAGAGGGCATCCTTGTCTAATGCCGCGTCTCACCCAGACTGGCCTACTGAGCCCCCCTCCCACCTTAACCATACATGATGCCCCAGCATACAACAGCTTCACACAGGTCAAAAAACTCCTCCCAAACCCAAACACAGACATCACATTAAACAGATATTCATGGTCCACTCTGTCAAAAGCCTTCTCTTGATCTAAAGAGACCAGTCCAAAGTTCACATTAGAACCTCTCGACAAGTCCAACATGTCCCTAATTAAGAACAGGTTGTCCGTGATTGAGCGTCCCGGTACACAATATGTTTGGTCCTTATGTACTATCGAGTCCAAGTGGGACTTCAGTCTGTTAGAGAGGACCTTGGCAAATATCTTGTAGTCCGCACAGAGCAATGCCACAGGCCTCCAGTTCTTAAGTTCACACAAGTCCCCTTTTTTGGGCAGGAGAGTCAGAGCCGCCCGACGGCAGCTCATCGGCAACTCTCCTACCCCGACGCATTCACGCAACACGCAAAAGAAGTCCTGTCCAATTATTCCCCAGAATTTTTTATAAAACTCCACTGGGAGTCCATCGACCCCCGGTGCACGACCGGGGGACATCTGGGTTACGGCCTCTGCCAGTTCATGGGACAACAGAGGAACGTCCAAATCGTCCCTCTGTGCCAGAGAGAGTTTAGGGAGTTCTGTGAACAAGACCTGAGCACACAAAGGATCACACTCTTCTGCCCTATACAATTCAGTATAAAACTCCACAGTCCGCTCCCGCATCTCACCCACCACAGAGGTCACCCGCCCATCAGACAGCCGTAGACAATGCATACCCTTGGCTTCACTGCTCTGTCTTTCCAAACCAAAGAAGAAGGAGCTGGGAGCATCCATCTCCTTGAGCATGGAGAATCTAGCTCTTACAAGTGCTCCCTTTGCTTTAACCTGGAAAAAACTGCCCAGGTCCCTGCGTAATTCAGCTAAATTAGCCTGGAGGCCTACATTGCCTTGCCCCACCATCTCTACCTCCATCTCACTAATACACCGCTCTAGTTCCCCCAATACTGAGGATGAGAGAGCTGTGTATTGTTGACAGAAAAGCCGAATTTGGACTTTCCCCACATCCCACCATTGGCTCAGAGACTCATACTCCTCTATTTGCTGCCTCCACCTTTCCCAGAAGGTCTGGAAACCTGCGCAAAAAGTGGCATCTTGTAAGAGCTTTACATTGAATTTCCAATAGGATGCCTGCCGGGGCCCTGGTGAAATAGACAGCCGAGGCATGGTTATGTGATGATCGGAAAACCCCACCGGGAGAATGGTAGCGCCCAACAGCCTATTGCTCCGATTCCTAGACATATAAAACCGATCAAGTCGGGCTGCACTCACCCTAGCCCCAAAAACCTTCACCCATGTGTACTGTCTTGTGTTCGGATGTTTAGTTCTCCAAACATCCACTAAGTCGAACTGATTAATAATGTCCCTTAACACTCCCACTGACACTGAATGAGGCTCTTCCCCATTTCTGTCTTTTGTAAAATCCATTGTGCAGTTCCAGTCCCCTCCGGCCACCAGTGTCTCCTCAGGCGTTACCTGTGAGAGTTCCTGTCTAAGACTCCCAAATAGAACCCCTCTTTCTCTCCCTGTGTTAGGCGCATACACATTTATAAAGACAAAACCCATGTTGTTAATTTCTGCTTTAACAACAAGGAGCCTACCCCTACACACCTCCTTTGAGGAGCACATTTTTACAGACAGACCCGGTGCAAAAAGGACTGCCACTCCTGCACTAAGATTTGTCCCATGGCTCAACACACTTGCCCCTTTCCACCAGAGCCCCCAATCGACTTCATTCAACACATCACTATGTGTCTCCTGCAGAAACAACACCTGTACTTTTTTTTGTTTTACATATTCACCCAACACACTCATCTTTCCCGCATCTCTGGCGCCATTTATATTGAGCGAGCCTACCCGTAGAGTCTCCATAAGAAGTGGGAGAAAAGCCAGCAGAGAAAAAAGACCAATAGCAAAGCTCAAAAGTCCCAGTGTCAGAAAGAAAGTATACATCTAAACAGTGTCCGAAGGTAAACCCTTACGCACTGTTGTGACCCACTTCCTCAACCTAAACCGTTTCCTGGGTGAGAGGACACCATGCCCCTCATTTTTCACAGCATGTTGTACTGATCGTACAAACTTTCTTGAATCAGGGAAAAAAGCCTCAAGATTAACTTTTTTTCCCTTGGTCTCATTCAGGAACCTTGTCAGTTCTCTCAATGTGTACTTAGACCCCTCTGCTTGACTGGCTGTCAGCTCCGGGCCTATTGAAGAGGAGTCTGAAAAAAATATCTCCTCATCCTCTTCCTCAGACTCACTTTCCTCCTCATCTCTATCTCCCACCCTGACCACCTGCTCTTCCTCTCTGGTCATGGCATCTCCCACAGCAACAGGCAAAATTTCCATTGTGCCTTTAACCACACCCTTTTTCCTTTTCCGCTTGGCACCCTCCTCCTCCCCCCCTAGTCTCTTACACTTCCCCACTATACTCTCCTCATCCACTAGTATAACCTGACTAGACCTAGCATCCTCTACACCACCCTCCATAGCATGACTAGGCCCAGCATCATTTACACCATCCTCCATATCATAGCTAAGCCCAGCCTCAGCTACCCCACCATCTCTAGCCTGACTAGGCTTAGCCTCCACTACCCCACCATCTCTAGCCTGACTAGACCCAGCCTCCGCTACACCACCATCTCTAGCCTGACTAGACCCAGCCTCCACTACACCACCATCTCTAGTCTGACTAGACCCAGCCTCCTCTACCCCACCATCTCTTGCCTTACTAGACCCAGCCTCAGCTACCCCACCATCCCTGGTATGACTAGGCCCAGCCTCTGCTGTCTGCATCTCATTTCCCCCTGCACTTTGACCTCGATTTCCCCCACCGGCCCTTGTACCCTCACTTTGTCTACGGCCTTTATGTGGGCACGCAAAGCTCTTATGCCCCAAATCCCCACACTCAAAACACCGTAGACTGTCTGTGCTGGCAAACCCTGCATAGAGCCCCTCCCCATGCCTCACTTTAAAATGCACATTTAGCTGTTGCTCATTGTTGTTCAGAAACATAAACACTTGCCTCCGGAACGAAACAACGTGCTTAACAGCAGCTGCCTGAAAACCTGCCGACAGTACACGAAACCCGCTAGCAAACTTACCAAAACGACTCAGCTCTTTCCTGATTTGATCGTCCGTAATAAACGGAGGTAAATTTGCAACAACTACTCTTGTCGAAGGGGTAGAAAGAGGTAAAACTGGCACCAACACATCCCTTACAAATATTCCGCTAGCAATTAGCCTACCAACCAAATTTTCTCTTTTCATGAACACCACCACCGCTTTGTTCATTCTAGAAGCAGAATGTATAAATTCAGCTCCTACCTGTTCGCTGACCGCGAGCAGAACCTCCTCCACCTTAACTCCATTCTCAGGAACACACCTGAATCCATGCCGTATCGACAGCGTCTCCTCCGCGCTAGGCTGAGAAGCCATCGCGCATACCACACC
Source organism: Salmo salar (assembly GCF_965601325.2). NCBI lineage: Eukaryota > Metazoa > Chordata > Actinopteri > Salmoniformes > Salmonidae > Salmo > Salmo salar. Next base: position 37,409,119 of record NC_138307.1, on the reverse strand, counting down.
TTGCAAACCCCAGAAACCTTACTCTGTCTTCTTCCACCCTAACTCTGAAAAAAAACGGTGGATACCGCTAAAACAAATATTGCATTAACCCTCCACCATAGAAAAAAAATGTAAGAAAAAGATCAAGAAAAGAGTCTAGAAAGTTAGTTAGGCCAGAGTCCTCCGCACCAAACACTCAAACTCCCAAAAAAACTCCCAGCATGCAGAGAGAGAGAGAGAGAGCAAAAGAGAGAGAGAGAGAGCAAAAGAGAGAGAGAGAGAGCAAAAGAGAGAGAGAGAGCAAAAGAGAGAGAGAGAGCAAAAGAGAGAGCAAAAGAGAGAGAGAGAGAGAGAGAGCAAAAGAGAGAGAGAGAGAGCAAAAGAGAGAGAGAGAGAGAGAGAGAGAGAGAGAGAGAGCAAAAGAAAGAGCGAGAGAGAGCGAGCGAGAGCGAGTGCGAGAGAGAGCAAAAGAAAGAGCGAGAGAGAGCGAGAGAGCAAAATAAATTGCGAGAGAGAGCAAAATAAAGTGCGAGAGAGAGCAAAAGAAAGTGCGAGAGAGAGCAAAAGAAAGTGCGAGAGAGAGCAAAAGAAAGTGCGAGAGAGAGCGAGAGAGAGCAAAAGAAAGTGCGAGAGAGAGCGAGAGAGAGCAAAAGAAAGTGCGAGAGAGAGCAAAAGAAAGAGCGAGAGAGAGCGAGAGAGAGCAAAAGAAAGTGCGAGAGAGAGCAAAAGAAAGAGCGAGAGAGAGCGAGAGAGAGCAAAAGAAAGAGCGAGAGAGAGCGAGAGAGAGAGCAAAAGAAAGAGCGAGACAGAGAGAGAGCAAAAGAAAGGGCGAGAGAGAGAGAGAGCAAAAGAAAGAGCGAGAGAGAGAGCAAAAGAAAGAGCAAGAGAGAGAGAGCAAAAGAAAGAGAGAGAGAGAGAGAGAGAGAACCAGGGTGTGGGACAGCAGCTGGAGACAGTGGGCATCCACACCCTCCCTCCATCTCTGGAGCCAAGCAAAGCCCATTTATCCCCCGGTAACATCTGGGCACTGTTTAAAGTAACTGTCCAGTTAAATTATCACCTTTAAAAGTTTATATTCTGTTCATTCATACCCAATTCATGTTGTTGACTCATCCTATAGTCATATGTGGCAAAAGCATCGCTTAGAGATAAAACACAAAAATGCTGCTATTTCCTCATAGATGATGATGTCACACTAAACTACTAGACTCATTTAGTAATAGATCATAAAGAGCATTTGGAAAGTATTCAGACCGCTTGACTTTTTCCACATTTTGTTACGTTAAAGCCGTATTCTAAAATGTATTAAATAAAGAAAATTCCTCCTCAATCTACACACAGTACCCCATAATGACATCACAATACCTCATAATGACATCACAATACCCCATAATGACATCACAATACCCCATAATGACAAAGCGAAAATACGTTTTTAGAAATGTTAGCAAATTTATAAAATGAAAAAAAAAATATACTTATTTTCATACTTTGCTATGAGACTCGAAATTGAGCTCAGGTGCATCCTGTTTCCATTGATCCATGGAGTCCACCTGTGGTAAATTCAGTTGATTGGACATGATTTGGAAAGGCACACACCTGTCTATATAAAGGTCCCACAATTGACAGTGCATGTCCGTACAGCTCTGAAACGGGATTGTGTCGAGGCACAGATCTGGGGAAGGGAACCAACAATTTTCTGTAGCATTGAAGGTCCCCAAGAACACAGTGGCCTCCGTCATTCTTAAATGGAAGACATTTGGAACCACCAAGTCTTCCTAGATGTGGCCTCCCAAACAAACTGAGCAATCTGGAGGAGAAGGGCCTTGGTCAGGGAGGTGACCAAGAACCCGATGTATATGTGTGCATGAGTGTGTATGTTTGCATTTATTATTTTATTAAGGATCCCCATTAGTTCCTGCCAAGGCAGCAGCTACTCTTCCTGGGGTTTATTATGGATCCCCATTAGTTCCTGTCAAGGCAGCAACTACTCTTCCTGGGGTTTATTATGGATCCCCATTAGTTCCTGTCAAGGCAGCAGCTACTCTTCCTGGGGTTTATTATGGATCCTCATTAGCTTATGCCAAGGCAATCTCTCCTCTACTCTGAGCCAGTATGTCACGACTTCCGCCGAAGTCGTTCCCTCTCCTTGTTCGGGCGACGTTCGGCGGTCGACGTCACCGGTTTTCTAGCCATCGCCGATCCACCTTTCATTTTCCATTTGTTTTGTCTTTGTTTTCTACACACCTGGTTTCATTCCCCAATTACACGTTCATGTATTTAACCCTCTGTTTCCCCCATGTTGTTGTGCGTGATTGTTTCTATGTTCATTCGGTACGTTATGGCTGGTTTTCGATGGGTGCTGTTTTCACCCGTGCGTAATTGATTACCGTTTATTGTTGGTCAAGTGTATTGTTTACCTTGTGCCTTTATTTTGAGTAAAGTACGTTGCTCACTCATTCTGCTCTCCTGCACCTGACTTCATGCACCAGCTACACCCACCTACTGACACAGTAAGAGATTGACATGTTATTGATGTTAGCTTTCCATGTACATTCAAGGACCAGCCGTGCTGCTCTGTTATGGGACAAATGTAAAAAATAATGTCCCTCTCTGTAGTACTTGACCATACGACCGAGAAGTAGTCCAGGTGCGACAAAACTAGCAAACTAGCGCCTGCTGTTTTGTTGATAGCGATGTTAAGAAAGCAGAGCGGTCCTTTGTTATGGACAGACCTCTACCCATCAAAGCAGACCAGTCCTTTGTTATGGACAGACCTCTACCCATCAAAGCAGAGCGGTCCTTTGTTATGGACAGACCTCTACCCATCAAAACAGACCAGTCCTTTGTTATGGACAGACCTCTACCCATCAAAGCAGAGCGGTCCTTTGTTATGGACAGACTTCTACCCATCAAAGCAGAGCGGTCCTTTGTTATGGACAGACCTCTACCCATCAAAGCAGAGCAGTCCTTTATTATGGACAGACCTCTACCCATCAAAGCAGAGTAGACCTTTGTTATGGACAGACCTCTACCCTTTTTAGCTACAGTTGCATCAATATGTTTTGTCCATGACAGTTTACAATTCAGGGTTACTCCAAGCAGTTTAGTCTCCTCAACTTGCACGGGTTTCCACAATATTCATTACAAGATTTAGTTGAGGTTCAAGGTTTTAGTGAATGGTTTGTCCCAAATACAATGCTTTTAGTTTTATAAATATTTAAGACTATTTTATTACTTGCCACTCATTCTAAAACTGACTACACCTCAAGTGTTGCAGTGATCTCACTTACTTTTTGTAGCTGACATGTATACTGATGAGACATTGGCATATATAGACAGACAGGCTTTACTTCGTGCCAGTGGCAGGTTAATAGTAAAGATTGAAAAAAAAAGTAAAGGGGCCTAGACAACTGCCCTGGGGAACGCCTGACTCCATCTGGATTATGTTGGAGAGGCTTCCGTTAAAGAACAGTGTTCTGTTAGACAGGTAACCCTCAAACCACGATGTGACAGAGGATGTAAAGCCGTAACACATACGTTTTTTCTATCAGCAGATGATGATCGATAATGTCAAAAGCTTCACTGAAGTCTAAGAAAACAAGCTTCTTATTATCGATTTCTTTCAGCTAGTCATCAGTAATTTGTGTAAGTGTCGTACATGTCGAGTGCCCTTCCCTATAAACATGCTGAAAATCAGTCGTTCATTTATTTACTGTGAAATAGCATTGTATCTGGTCAAACACAATTTTTTTTCTCCCCAAAAGTTTACTAAGGGTTGGAAGCAGGCTGATTGGTCGGCTTTTTTGAGCCAGTAAATGGTGCTTTGCTATTCTTGGGTAGTGGAATGTCTTTTGGTTCCGTCTAGCTTTCAGGGCACACACATTCCTGTAGGCTTAGATTGAAGAAATGGCAAGTCCGCTATTGTCTTCAGTAATTTTCCATACAGGTGGCTTGTCATCGTTGATAGACAATGATTTTCTGACCTCACTCACTTTATGGAATTTAAAATTCCAAAGCTTGTCTTTCATTATTTGATCAGTTATGCATGGATGTGTTTGTTCAGAGTTTGTCGTTGCCATGTCTAAATTTGCTAATCTGCTAATCTGCTAATCTCGCCAAAGAAAGAAAATCACTAAAGTAGTTGGCAATATCAGTGTCTTTTGTAATAAATGAGCCATCTGATTCAATGAATGACAGAGCTGAGTTCGCCCTTTTTGCCAAACATTTTTTTCAAGTGACTCCAAGGCTTTTTACTATCATTCTTTAAATAATTTATCTTTGTTTCATAGTATAGTTTCTTCTTATTTTTGTTTAGTTCAGTCACATTATTTCTCAATTTATAATATGTTGTATGGGGCTCCCGAGTGGTCAGTGGTCTAAGGCACTGCATCTCAGTGCAAGAGGCGTCACTGCAGTCCTTGGTTCAAATCCAGGCTGCATCACATCCGGCTGAGATTGGGAGTCCCATAGGGCGGCGCACAATTGGCCCAGCTACGTCCGGATTTGGCTAGGGTAGGCCATTATTGTAAATGACTTGCCTAGTTAAATAAAGGTTAAATAAATTTTTTTGAAATGTGTGCCGATCAACTGCGCAGCCAGACCTTTTTCCTCGTCCCTGTCAACCATACCATTTTTCAGTTCTTAATTAATCAATCCACAGGGATTTACCAGTTTTTACAGTCATTTTCTTAATGGGTGCGTGCTTATTAGTATCTGGAATAAGCAATTTCATAAATGTGTCAAGTACAGCGTCTGGTTGATCCTCATTACACACCACAGACCAGCAAATATTATTTAAATCATCAACAGAGGAATCACTACAAAACTTATTGTATGACCTCTTATAAACTTTATTAGGCCCAGCCTTTGGAACTTTGGTTTTCCTAGATAAGGCTTCTATATTATAATCAATACATCTGATAGATTTGGATTCTGCTTTAGAACAGATTTCTGCAGCATTAGTAAAGATGTGACCAATACATGACTTCCTTCCTGTGCTGTTTTTTAAAAACCCTGGTAGGTTGACTGACAACCTGAACCAGGCTACAGGCACTGGTTACAGTTTGAAGGTTTTTCTTGAGTGGACAGCTTGTCAATATTTAACCTGTTAGGGCTAGGGGGCAGTATTGACACGGCTGGATAAAAAAACATACCCGATTTAATCTGGTTACCACTCCTACCCAGTAACTAGAATATGCATATACTTATTACATATGGATAGAAAACACCCTAAATTTTCTAAAACTGTTTGAATGGTGTCTGTGAGTATAACAGAACTCATTTGGCAGGCAAAACCCTGAGACATTTTCTGACAGGAAGTGGATACCTGATGTGTTGTATTGCCTTTAAACCTATCCCATTGAAAAACACAGGGGCTGAGGAATATTTTGGCACTTCCTATTGCTTCCACTAGATGTCACCAGCCTTTACAAAGTGTTTTGAGTCTTCTGGAGGGAGATCTGACCGAACAAGAGCCATGGAATGATGATGTCCCATTAGACACCTGGCGCGCGAGTTCATGTTGGGTACCCTCGTTCCAATACGTTATAAAAGAGTATGCATTCGTCCACCTTGAATATTATTCATGTTCTGGTTAAAAAAGGCCCTAATGATTTATGCTATACAACGTTTGACATGTTTGAACGAACGTAAATATATTTTTTCCCCTCGTTCATGACGAGAAGTCCGGCTGGCTTAGATCATGTGCTAACAAGACGGAGATTTTTGGACATAAATGATCAGCTTTTTTGAACAAAACTACATTCGTTATGGACCTGTGATACCTGGAAGTGACATCTGATGAAGAGAATCAAAGGTAATGGATTATTTACATAGTATTTTCGATTTTCGATCTCCCCAACATGACGTCTAGTCTGTATCGCAACGCGTATTTTTCTGGGCGCAGTGCTCAGATTATTGCAAAGTGTGATTTCCCAGTAAGGTTATTTTTAAATCTGGCAAGTTGATTGCGTTCAAGAGATGTAAATCTATAATTCTTTAAATGACAATATAATATTTTACCAATGTTTTCTAATTTTAATTATTTAATTTGTGACGCTGAATTGACTACCGGTTATTGGAGGGAAACGATTTCCTCAACATCAATGCCATAGTAAAACGCTGTTTTTGGATATAAATATGAACTTGATAGAACTAAAAATGCATGCATTGTCTAACATAATGTCCTAGGAGTGTCATCTGATGGAGATTGTAAAAGGTTAGTGCATCATTTTAGCTGGTTTTATGGTTTTGGTGACCCAGTCTTTGAATTGACAAAACATTACACACAACTCTTGTAAATGTACTGTCCTAACATACTCTAAATTTATGCTTTCGCCGTAAAACCTTTTTGAAATCGTAAAACGTGGTTAGATTAAGGCGATGTTTATCTTTCAAAGGGTGTAAAATAGTTGTATGTTTGAAAAATTTGAATTTTGACATTTATTTGGATTCAAATTTGCCGCTCTTGAAATGCACCTGCTGTTGATGGAGTGCACCACGGGTGGCACGCTAGCGTCCCACCTAGCCCATAGAGGTTAAGTCACCCAGAAACTATACCTCTCTGTTGATATCACATACATTATCAAGAATTTCACACACGTTGTCCAGACACTGACTGTTAGCACTTGGTGGTCTATAGCAGCTTCCCACCAGAATGGGCTTTAGGTGAGGCAGATGAACCTGTAGCCATATTACTTCAACAGTATTTAACATTAGATCGTCTCTAATCTTTACAGGAATGTGGTTCTGAATATAAACAGCAACACCTCCACCTTTGGTATTTCTGTCTTTTCTGTAGATGTTATAACCATGTATTGCTACCACTGTAACATCAAAGGTATTATCTAAGTAGAGTTTCAGCGATAGCCCGTATATAAATGTTTTCAGTGCTAACAGTATATCTTAGGTTCCTAGACACTTGATTACTGCTGACAATAGCTGTGTGGATTGACAGAGGCATTTAGAGGAAGGTATGTACATTTGGGAGTACATTTGCAGCAGCACTACGACAACTCAATTACAAAATGACAGGGATGATCTGTCATTGTCTCACTGTGGACATGTGTGTCCAGAAAGGAGAAAGCTTGTCCTCTAGGGATTAGTAACAAGAAGCATCAGGATGATAGGAGCTCAGCCTCAATAACAACTCACACACAGAGGCACACACACACACACACACACACACACACACACTACACACAGAGAGACACACAGAAACACAAACACACACAGAGAGACACACACAGAGACAGACACACACACACACAGAGAGAGAGAGAGAGAGAGACACACAAACACACACACAGACACACACAAACCAGCCACAGTAAACCAAACAGACACACACACACACACAGACACACAGAGAGAGAGAGACACACACAAACCAGCCACAATACACCAAACAGACACACACAGAGACACACACAAACCAGCCACAATAAACAAAACAGACACACACATCATGTTTATCAGAGGATCATATCCTACTGGTGTTCTGTGAGTCAGTTAAACCTTGTTGACATACATTTCATTCTAACCAGGGTGCCTTGGTTCTTTGGGTTCATGTTAAAACAGAACACTGTGTCCTGTAGGTGGTTCAGCTAAGGGACGGACAGACAGACATGTCCATCTGTCTTTCCCATGCTAGTTACTTTAGAGTATAGTATATATATATATATATATATATATATATAGACCTCTCTCCTCCCCCTCAAGCCCCAGTATAGTGTGTATTTATATTGTAGACCTCTCTCTCCCCCCTCTAGCCCCAGTATAGTGTGTATTTATATTGTAGACCTCTCTCTCCCCCCTGTAGCACCAGTATAGTGTGTATTTATATTGTAGACCTCTCTCCTCCCCCCTCTAGCCCCAGTATAGTGAGTATTTATATTGTAGACCTCTCTCTCCCCCCTCTAGCCCCAGTAGTGTGTATTTATATTGTAGACCTCTCTCCTCCCCCTCTAGCCCCAGTATAGTGTGTATTTATATTGTAGACCTCTCTCTCCCCCCTCTAGCCCCAGTATAGTGAGTATTTATATTGTAGACCTCTCTCCTCCCTCTAGCCCCAGTAGTGAGTATTTATATTGTAGACCTCTCTCTCCCCCCTGTAGCCCCAGTATAGTGTATATTTATATTGTAGACCTCTCTCTCCTCCCCCTCTAGCCCCAGTATAGTGAGTATTTATATTGTAGACCTCTCTCCTCCCCCCTCTAGCCTCAGTTTAGTGAGTATTTATATTGTAGACCTCTCTCCCCCCTCTACCCCAGTATAATGTGTATTTATATTGTAGACCTCTCTCTCCCCCTCTAGCCCCAGTATAGTGAGTATTTATATTGTAGACCTCTCTCCCCCCCTCTAGCCCCAGTATAGTGTGTATTTATATTGTAGACCTCTCTCTCCCCCCTCTAGCCCCATTATGGTGAGTATTTATATTGTAGACCTCTCTCTCCCCCCCTCTAGCCCCAGTATAGTGTGTATTTATATTGTAGACCTCTCTCTCCCCCCTCTAGCCCCAGTATAGAGAGTATTTATATTGTAGACCTCTCTCTCCTCCCCCTCTAGCCCCAGTATAGTGAGTATTTATATTGTAGACCTCTCTCTCCCCCCTCTAGCCCCAGTATAGTGAGTATTTATATTGTAGACCTCTCTCTCCTCCCCCTCTAGCCCCAGTATAGTGAGTATTTATATTGTAGACCTCTCTCTCCTCCCCCTCTAGCCCCAGTATAGTGTGTATTTATATTGTAGACCTCTCTCCTCCCCCTCTAGCCCCAGTATAGTGAGTATTTATATTGTAGACCTCTCTCTCCCCCCTCTAGCCCCAGTATAGTGAGTATTTATATTGTAGACCTCTCTCTCCTCCCCCTCTAGCCCCAGTATAGTCAGTATTTATATTGTAGACCTCTCTCTCCCCCCTCTAGCCCCTGTTCCACAAATACTGTTGACAATATGATTCCCTTTATATTTGACCTGGCCTTGTCTCAATCAGGCCTATATCCAGCATGTATCCTCAATGGGACCCTGTATAGTCCACTACTACCCTATGGGTCCTGGTCTAATGTAGTGCACTAAATGGGGAAAAGGGTGTAGTTTGACGCAGACAATGAGACCAGATTACATGTGTTCCTCAGATGTGATGTCTCAATCACACCTTGGCTTTGTCACAAATTGCACTATATTCCCTATGTGGTGCACTGCTTTGGACCAGAGGCCCATAGGCTGGATCTAGGGTGCCGTTTTGGGACTCAGATGATGCCTCAATCAGGCCTTGTTTTGGGTGCAAGCACCTTGACAGCAGGTAGCTATAGCTGTGAGATGAAGAGTGGAAATTGTCCCATGCCCATGTGGAGATTCTGATTGGCTCTCCCATGTGACTCTCCTCCAATCTACATGGTAATGGAGAGGCTATTACACCAGAGGAATAGAAACGCTCAATTTACATCTGATTAACGGACAAACTGAGAGGCTCCGTCTGACAATCAAACGGCACCCTATTCCCTACGTGGTGCACTACTTTGGACCAGAGCGCTATAGAACCCTATTCCCTACGTAGTGCACAACTTTGGACCAGAGCGCTATAGTACACTACCTCGGGAATAGGGTGTCATTTTGGGAAACATTCTCGGGATACAGAACATGATGACTGTTTGGTGAGGAAACAGTTGTTGTGGTAACAGACTTGTATTTTAAAGAATTAAACCATTAAGTTGGTCTTCTATCTGTGTAGTGACGTAGTACATTCACAGAAATACAATCTAGCGATTTGTCCTCACCGTTCAAGTCAATAATAGCATAATGGGTGGACTGGCAGCCATTGCAGGTGTACCCAATAGGAGCGAAACAGGAAATAAAAGCGGGAAGTGTATCCTTCAATCTGTGCTGTGATTTTTTTGTTGTTGAGTCAACTCAACTGACATTGCAAAAACAATAGATGGATTCCATTTCTCTAATTCCATTATGGTCAGGCTACATACTCCTGTTATGTAGGATAGCTCACTTACCAACGTACTAGCCAGTTGTGCCACGAAAACAGCTAGTACACGCTAACATGATGTAAGATGGTACCAAATATAAGGATAAATGGTATTATCCTTATTATCAAAGATAGTATCTATACATGAAACATCAATATATAGTAATAATCCCACTCCCACATACATCCCTATTCCCATTCCCATTCCAATTCCCACTTCCATCCTTATTCCCATTTACACACACACTTCCATTCCCACTCCCACATACATCCCTATTCCCATTCCCATCCTTATTCCCATTTACACACACACTTCCATTCCACTCCCATCCCTATTCCCATTCCCATCCCCATCCCCATTGCCACTTCCATTCCCATTCCCATTGCCATTCCCACTCCCATTCCCACTCCCACTCCCATTCCCATTGCCACTTCCATTCCCACTCCCATTCCCACTCCCACTACCTTGCACACTACCATTCCCATTCCCACTCCCACTCCCATTCCCACTCCCACTACCATCCCCATTCCCATTCCCATTCCCATTCCCACTCCCATTCCCATTCCCAGTCTGCTATTCCAAGCTCCAGTCTGCCATTTACTTCACTCACTCCTCAGCTCGCTCCAGTCTTTCTCTCTCTCCAATCTCATTTTGGGAAATTAATCTTCCTGTCACCCTGGCACCATCTCTAATCCCCCCCCTGTCCCCTCTCCTCCTCCTTCCCCTCCTACTATTCCTCATGTCACCATGATAATGTGTCGCTCTGCCAGGCTCCTCACGAGCTCATTATCTAGAGTTATTGGGATGGACTCCTACCCTACATGGAGTGGAGGGGGGGAGAGTGGAAGAAAAGGAGAGACAGGAGGGAAGGGGAGGGGGAGGAGAGGGGAGAGAGGAGTGGAAGGGAGAGACAAGAGGAGTACAGAGGAGAGGAGGGTAGAAAAATGACTCCCATTGTGATTCCCGTCATCTTATTTCAGTCCTTTCTATGGCCCCATAACAATCTGGACATGGAAAATGATTTTGGATGGTTTAAAGGGTCTGGAATCACTACGTTTAAAGCCAGTGCTCCCAGGGCTTTGATGGAGCAAGGCGACATGTTGTTATTAAGACACAAAAGGCTGGCACAACGACATCAATTCACGCTGTCCTCGGCATGAATGACCCTGAAGGGTTCCACAGCTGCTTCTGCCTTCTTTCCTTCCATTCTTCCAAGCTGATGTCTCACAGACAAGGGCCTCCAATTTTTGTATGCTTCATGATAAACGACAGTAATCATATTTGGTTGAGTATCTAGAGGAGGCTAGAGAAGAAGGGAGAAAAGAGGAAGGAGAGAAGAAGAGGAGTGAGAGAAGAAGAGGAGTGAGAGTAGAAGAGGAGGGAGAGAAGAAGAGGAGGCTAGAGAAGAAGGGAGCAAAGAGGAGGGAGAGAAAAAGAGGAGAGAGAAGAAGAGGAGAGAGAGGGATGGAAGATGACTTGAATATTCAGGGAGGAGGAATTATTTTGTATGGAATTAAATTAATGTTGATTATTGGTAGTCCTATGAGGTTTGATGGAAAGAGCAGCATGGATGGCAGGCTTTGGAAATGTACTGTTGTTTGTTTAACTAGTTTCTATATGTGGTTCTGAAGGGTGACTGATGATAGCATACAGTATTAAACTGGTTAAATGAGAACTCAAACAGCTAAGCTGAGTGTTGTCAAGGAGGTGGACATTTGAAGGAAAAGGTCCAGTGGTTGTCATGTGGCAGTTACTTGATACTATAGAAACTTGGAAGCATAGTGTGTGGCAAATCATTTGTAAAAAAAAATTGAGAAGAGTAGTGGCCCAAGGCAACTGCCCTGAGGGATACCGCACTGTACATATCTGATGTTAGAGAAGCTTCCATTGACGAACATTCTCTGGGATCTTTGGATAAATATCTCTCCAACCATGTGATGTCAGGTTATGTAAAGCCACAGCAAGTGAGTTTCTTCAATAACAATGTATGATCAATAACATCAATACTGAAATCCAACAATACACCTCCAACTATCATCTTATTATGCATTTCTTTCAACCAATCATCAGTCATCTGAGTCAGTGCAGTACAAGTTGAGTGCCCTTCTCAATATGCATACTGAAAGTCAGTAGTTAACTTGATCTCTATAAAAACAGCATTGTATTTGTTCAAACAACATTTTCATCATCAGATTACTAAGAACAGACAGCAAACTGATTGGGCAGCTGTTAGAGCCAGCAAAGGATGCTTTACAATTTTTAGACAGTGGAATTACTTTAGCTTCCTCCCACGCCTTCGGATACCTCCTTTAGGCTTTGGTTATTAAAGATATAAAAAATATTTGTATTGAATGTTAAACACCATCATTGTCTCATATGATATATGGTAAATTACCATTAATAAATTCACACAGACTCAGACATGTACATGTAAAACAACACAACCACACGTGTTTTGAAACACACTTGATGATTGGGCTGTAGTTCAGTGGACATGGATGACTGTCATTGGATAACCTGTCTGGAATGAGGGACTAATCAGCTGTCTAGACTGAGGGATGGATGATGTGTCTGGACTGAGGGATGGATGTTCTGTCTGGACTGAGGGGTGGATGGTCTGTCTGGACTGAGGGATGGATGTTCTGTCTGGACTGAGGGGTGGATGTTCTGTCTGGACTGAGGGGTGGATGTTCTGTCTGGACTGAGGGGTGGATGTTCTGTCTGGACTGAGGGGTGGATGTTCTGTCTGGACTGAGGGATGGATGTTGTGTTTGGACTGAGGGATGGATGTTGTGTTTGGACTGAGGGATGGATGTTCTGTCTGGACTGAGGGATGGATGGTCTGTCTGGACTGAGGGATGGATGGTCTGTCTGGACTGAGGGATGGATGGTCTGTCTGGACTGAGGGATGGATGGTCTGTCTGGACTGAGGGATGGATGGTCTGTCTGGACTGAGGGGTGGATGGTCTGTCTGGACTGAGGGATGGATGTTCTGTCTGGACTGAGGGGTGGATGGTGTGCCTGGACTGAGGGATGGATGGTGTGTCTGGACTGAGGGATGGATGGTGTGTCTGGACTGAGGGATGGATGATGTGTCTGGACTGAGGGATGGATGGTCTGTCTGGACTGAGGGATGGATGGTCTGTCTGGACTGAGGGATGGATGTTATGTTTGGACTGAGGGATGGATGGTGTGTCTGGACTGAGGGATGGCTGATGTGTCTGGACTGAGGGATTGATAGTGTCTCTGGACTGAGGGTTGGGGCTCCATGGACCAGTGGGTTCTGGGACCATCAAAGGGGTCATCTATTAGGAGGATTTATATGTGTGAAGTAGCAGAGGTAGCAATCCAAGGAAACTGCTGAACATTACAACTTAATGTACAGTGCAGTAGAGAGGAGGGAAGCAGTGTTAGGTACTGGAGCGAAGGTCTGGAAAAAGGGAGTTTTTAGGCTGTCGTTCCTGAAATAAATGATGGAACTACCCCTATACAGTATATTTACAATAAGGATGAATGAGGTTTGAATACCAACCTTTGGTGAATATTCTAGTGTAATCTCTAAAGAATTTAAGATATTGACTAGGGCATTTTCTGTTGTCGCCAGCAACTGTGTATCTTTGGTAGGCAATACGTGTCACGGATCCCTCCGGAACTGTGTCATTGCGCACACCTGGTCCCCATTCCCACTGATTGTATTTGTATAAATGTGCCCTCTGTTTCAGACTTGGGCTGTCAATTAGTGTTACAATGTCCGTTGGTCGTGTGAGTACATTTGCCTTGTTGTTTTGGGATTTCGTGCCCTTGTGGATTGTGCAGATGATTACGGGTCTCGTCCCGTGTGATAATCATTGTGTGATTGTGTTATTTATTCGAGGAACTCCTCTCTCTTTTGTTTGGGTTTGAACCCTGTGTTTTGTGTTACGTGTTTGTTTGGTCTTCCTCCCCCACTTCCTGTACACGGCACGCTGTAATTTGGGTAATAAAAACCCCTATTAAGCATTCCTGCGCCGGGGTCCAAATTATTCATACCAACGTGACAATAAGGTCGAAGGGATTTGCCCAACCCTCAGTAAATATTGTCTGAGTTCCGAATGACACCCTATTCCCTATGTAGTGCACTACTTTTGACCAGAGTGCACTATATAGAGATTAGGGAACCATTTGAGACAGAGGCTACATGTATCATCTTTAAAGGATAACGGAGATATCAAGATGTTGTAGATACTAGTTTTGTAACTCCACTATGTTCCTGTTCTGTCCACACGAAAGTTCATGGAATCATTTAGTCTTTCTCTGTCATAAAGGATATGAGAGATATCAAGATGGTGTAGATACTAGTTTTGTAACTCCACTATGTTCCTGTTCTGTCTGAGAGATATCAAGATGTTGTAGATACTAGTTTTGTAACTCCACTATGTTCCTGTTCTGTCTGAGAGATATCAAGATGTTGTAGATACTAGTTTTGTAACTCCACTATGTTCCTGTTCTGTCCACACAAAAGTTAGTGAAATCATTCAATCTTTCTCTGTCCAAGAAGATCATTTATTCATTTCCGTCCTCCTGCCAAGTCATGCGGCTTCTGTCTCAAGGATTATTCTGAACTAAGTGAAGACAGTACCTTCTGTACTGATGCCAGACATGGCATTTAGAAAATGTCTTCCATTTATGGCTGAAATGGCTTGTTTGTTAACATGACATGCATATTTCAGGTCTTTATTTTGGCATCCAAAAGTAACATCATTTCTATTGGCAGAATTTCTAATGATCTTTAACATTTTAGTATTCCAAAGGGAATGATATATTCTGTTCTACTGTTTTTTTTTTGGTAGTGGTTGTTGTGGTAGAGTTTCAGTGAAGAAGCAATTGATTTTCTGTCCATCTCACATATGGTTGTTGTGGTAGAGTTTCAGTGAAGAAGCAATTGATTTTCTGTCCATCTCACAGATGGTTGTTGTGGTAGAGTTTCAGTGAAGAAGCAATTGATTTTCTGTCCATCTCACATATGGTTGTTGTGGTAGAGTTTCAGTGAAGAAACAATAGATTTTCTGTCCATCTCACATATGGTTGTTGTGGTAGAGTTTCAGTGAAGAAGAAGTTGATTTACTGTCCATCTCACATATGGTTGTTGTGGTAGAGTTTCAGTGAAGAAACAATAGATTTTCTGTCCATCTCACATATGGTTGTTGTGGTAGAGTTTCAGTGAAGAAGAAGTTGATTTACTGTCCATCTCACATATGGTTGTTGTGGTAGAGTTTCAGTGAAGAAGCAGTTGATTTTTTGTCCATCTCACATATTTCTTATCCTAGGAGAAGCCTGTTGAGCAAAGCCCTGCATTGTTACCTCCTTTCGCTTTGTTCCACTTGTCCTTTCTCCCACCTTCTCAACATGAAATTGAAGCTAAACTGACTAAGGAACAGTTCACAACCTTTTAAATATTGACTTTATAAGAAGTCTTGCTAGTTAATTAATAAGCAATGTGCCTGGTCTTCAGAAGCTGCTCTTTGTTTGAGCGGAACACAAATTAACACTTGCTCACAAGGCCTCGGCATGAATTATATATGAGGTTGGCAACAACTACCTCTAATGGAGTCGTGCCGCGTTTTACTCAATTAGGTTTTGTGGGAGCTAAATTTTTTTGATTTAATCCAAAAGTGTTTTTATGAGTTGAGTGGATCAGAAAACGTTTAAGATTTCAAGAGAGTGTCTCCCACCCTGAAGGACAGTAATAATGTGACAGATAGAGAAGGTTGTAGTAGTTCTACAATGACACAACATGTTTTACAAGACTAATATGTAGCTGTTCTATTAATTCTGTTTTTAGTTACGGTCACTGTATAGCACCTGTATAGCACTAACAATATGACCTTGTTATATTTCTGTAGTACTAACTCTATTATATTGTTATGTCTCTGTAGTAGTAACAGTATTACCTTGGTATATCTCTGTAGTAGTAACAGTATGATATTGTTATGTCTCTGTAGTACTAACAGTATTACCTTGGTATGTCTCTGTAGTAGTAACAGTATTATCTTGTTATATCTCTGTAGTACTAACAGTATTACCTTGGTATATCTCTGTAGTACTAACAGTATTATATTGTTATGTCTCTGTAGTAGTAACAGTATTATATTGTTATGTCTCTGTAGTACTAACAGTATTATCTTGTTATGTCTCTGTAGTATTAACCATATTACCTTGTTATATCTCTGTAGTACTAACAGTATTACCTTGTTATGTCTCTGTAGTACTAACAGTATTATATTGTTATATCTCTGTAGTAGTAACAGTATTACCTTGTTATATCTCTGTAGTACTAACCGTATTACCTTGGTATGTCTCTGTAGTACTAACAGTATTACCTTGTTATGTCTCTGTAGTACTAACCGTATTACCTTGGTATGTCTCTGTAGTACTAACAGTATTACCTTGTTATATCTCTGTAGTAGTAACAGTATTACCAGGTTATGTCTCTGTAGTAGTATTGTTCTGGTTGTTCTAGTTCTGGAGACAGAGGCGTAGGTGGAGCTACAGAAACGTAACACTAACATGAAGTGTCCTGTTCTTCTTCTCTCTCTGTTCCTCTAGATGGCCCCCTGGGACCCAGAGGCCTAGTGGAAGCTACAGAGATGTGTACCCAGGAGTGTTTGGTGCTTGGCCACTCTGACAACTGCTGGATGCCCCCTACCCTCGGCTCCTACAGCCAGCCCAAGTCTCCAGTTTCCAACTTCGCCACCCAGAAAGAGTGGGCCAAAGAGAAACTGCTCAACGGCCATACTACCTTGACCCGGACCTGGAAGACCGATAGTGGGCGGGACCAGTTTTGTGACAAGAAGCAATTTGGCAGCGGGGAGGGACACTTCAGTAGCAGTGGCCACATGGCTGACATCCCATTGGCTAGTTTGAAATCCTACCAGCCAACCACTGGTCCAGACTCTCCGAAGGAACACCAGCTATAAAAGGAGCACTGATTGGAGGCAGCCAATCTAAACAGGGCTGCGATTGGATAATCTGAACAGGACAGATGACGCAAGTTTCAAGAGTTTTCTTTTTCTTTTTTTCTTTCTTGTTAGTACTATTTGATTTAAGTCGATGCTTGTGCTATGTGATAGTTACATGTACTACGTAGGCCACTAGACTAGTACTGATGCAGTGTACTCTACAATTCAACTTCTGGCGATGGATGGATGGATGGATGGATGGATGGATGGCGCAAGAGAAGGTCTCTTGGGATTCCCTTTTGATGGACAAACCCCCGCCCCAAAAATGAAACATTTCCTCATCACTCTGATGGCAGGAATAAAGGGGGTCGAATCCACCTGGGAAAAAGGAAGTATACGATCCAGGCTACCTGGAAAAATGGAACAATACCTAAACAGGAATTCATATACTCAACAGTAAAAAAAAAAAGATCAACAATATTATGGCTGACCAATATATTCCAATATTGTGACGTGGTTGTTATTGAGTTGTTTGAGACTATATTAATCTACACAATCAAAGAAAAACGGAGTTACAGGTTACGTCCAAAATGGTACCCTATTACGTATTTAGTACACTACTTTTAACCAGGGTCCTAGGACTTTGGTCAAAAGTAGTGCACTACATAGGGGGAATAGGGTGCGATTTGGGATGTTAAAAAAAAAAGCCCCCTACAATTCCAGTATAGGAAGGCGTGCGTTGTTCTGATGGATAACACTGTTAAGTGGACACTTGTCTAGTCTGTCAATAGTCTATGTGTTTTGTAAATAGGACATGTGATACTAACCCAGTTGATGTAATACTGCCATGGATCTAGAACGCTGATCGTGGCTGCACATTATGACATCACAATATGGTTTCCAATGGCATCCTATCACCTATACAGTGCTACTTCTGACCAGGAAGTGTACTATATAGGGAGAAGTATGCCATTTAGGATGCGCCCTATACATTTTGGGTTTCAATCTTTTTGTTAAAAGAAATTGGGGGGGGGGGGCATATTGATAATGTAAAAGAAAAATTCACATACTCATTTAAGGCCTGTTGTGTTGGGGATATTATGGAAAACACATATTCAACCGTTACAAAATGATGCACAGTGTTGACCCAAAGTCTGATTTCCTTTCATTCAACTACTACGGCAAACGTATTTTTTCAAAATAAATTTTGTATCATTGACGTATAACGCTTGATTTTTACATTATGGGAAACAAAAAGCTTGCAATCTTTTCCGCATAAAATAAATTAAAAAGAAATATTTAAAAAAATATTTTAAAAACTAATGTTACTATTCAACAGCAATATATTTGTAAATGGCTAAGTGTTTTATCTAACTTTGACTCATTATTGTACAACATTTGATTGAAATTGTGATTAGTTGAGTACAATTGAATAGTAGTACTACAACCTAAATGAATTTTCGTTGTCCATATACGACCACTTTGTGTACTGTGCCTTCATAACGTTATACCAAGCATTATACTTATTTATTATTTAAATGATTAGAAAATATGCATTGATGTCTGGAGGAGGGACGGGGGACAGTGTACGTTGTTTGCAGTAACGTTTTTGTTGTAATATCACAAACGGATGTGGCAGTTTCACCATTAAAGGATTCCAGCTGTAAATTCCTTATGAATGAATGTTTGGCGATGTATGAAAAATATAAGATATAATCTAAACCAATGAAAAAAATACATATAAAAGACAACTAAATGTAATTGTTAATAAACACAATAATATCTGTATCACACAAGAGAGGCATGTGCATAAGATAATTCACCAACAACGTCATCGTTTTCATTGTTTTCCCACTCCGGTCAGGAGGTCAAGGTTTCCTCTGTTCAACGGCATGGCAGGAGATTGACACAAAACGGAATAGCATGCTAAAACAAATAGATTGATAGCTTTAAAAAAAGAAAAGAAGAACTTTTAATTATTTTGTATCATATTTTTCATTCTGTTTGAAAGAGAGAGGGAGAAATATAGTGAATTTGTATATTTAGGGGTGAAGACATTTAATTTTGTATAGCACTTCCATGTTTTCTGTCACAATATAACAACGTGTATCGGGTTGGGTGGAGTGACTTGCTTAGCGCAGTATGTTTGTCAGTGAGTTGTGGGGGGGGGGGGTGGGGTGTTTGGCATCATAGATATTGAACCAGTTAATCATTGTTACTCTACAGGTATACAGCTACTGCAATAAATGTTTTCAATATGTGCATATTGACTACTTATTGATTCTATAGATTTATTGATCACTTCATGGGGGAACTAGACGGTTCAGTGTTTTCAACATGTACATGTTATGTTGTGTGTTGCTGTTAATCACATCTCATACAGGTATATATTTTAGTAAAAGTAGTTTAGAATAGTAGTATACTAATAGCATATTATAGTTTATAAACTGGGTGGTTCGAGCGCTGAATGCTGATTTGCCTGACAGCCATTGGTATATCACACCATATACCACGGGTACAACAAAACATGTAGTTTTACTGCTCTAACAACATAGGTAACAAGTTTATAATAGCAATAAGGCACCTCGGGGGTTTGGGGTATATTGGCCAATATACCACGGCTAAGGGTTGTGTCCAGGGACTCCACGTTGCGTCGTACGTAAGAACAGCCCTTAGCCATGGTATATTGGCCATATACCACACCTCCTCAGCCTTATTGCTTAAATAGTGCACTGTACTATAGCAGTATAGCACCACAGTATAGTATAATAGTACAGTAGTACAGTACAGTATAGTATAGAGCAGCGTAGCGTAGTATAGTTCATTATAATATAGTGCGGCGTAGCGTAGTACAGTACATTATAATATAGTGCAGTGTAGCGTAGTATAGTACATTATAATATAGCATAGCGTAGTATAGTACATTATAATATAGTGCAGTGTAGCGTAGTACAGTACATTATAATATAGTGCAGCGTAGCGTAGTATAGTACATTATAATATAGTGCAGCGTAGTATAGCAAATCATAGTATAGTGCAGCGTAGCGCAGTGTAGCACATTATAGTATAGTGCAGCGTAGAGTCGTATAGTACATTATAGTATAGTTCAGTGTTGCGTAATATAGTACAGTACAGTATAGTGCAGTGCGGCATAGCATAGTACATTATAGTATAGTGCAGCGTAGCATAGCATAGTACATTATAGTATAGTACAGCATAGCATAGTACATTATAGTATAGTGTAGCGTAGCGCAGTATAGTACAGTATAATATCATATGGTAGGATAGTAGTATAGTACTGTATAGTATAGTCCAGTACAGTATAGTACAGTGTAATATAGTATGGTAGGATAGTAGTATAGTATAGTACTGTATAGTGTAGTCCAGTACAGTGTAGTACAGTATACTATAGTATGGTAGGATAGTAGTATAGTAGAGTACTGTATGGTATAGTCCAGTACAGTACGGTGAAGTATGGTGGGATAGTAGTATAGTATAGCACTGTATAGTATAGTCCAGTACAACATAGTACAGTATGGTGGGATATTAGTATAGTATAGTACTGTATAGTATAGTCCAGTACAGTATAGCACAGTATGGTAGGATAGTAGCATAGTATAGTATAGTACTGTATAGTATAGTATAGTCCAGTACAGTATAGTACAGTCCAGTACAGTATAGTACAGTATGATAGGATAGTAGTATAGTATAGTCCAGTACAGTATAGTACAGTATGGTGGGATAGTAGTATAGTATAGTACTGTATAGTATTGTCCAGTACAGTATAGTACAGTATGATAGGATAGTAGTATAGTATAGTAAAGTATAGTATAGTACTGTATAGTATAGTCCAGTACAGTATAGTACAGTATGGTAGGATAGTAGTATAGTATAGTTGTCACGGGTGTCGTAGGGTTTAGACCAAAATGCAGATGGAAAATGTACAGTCATCTTCTTTTATTAAAGGCCAAAGAAGGAAAACCAAAACAAACACGTATACAAAAAACACGCCGACAAAGAACAGGCCGGTAAGGCACAAAGCTATACACAGCAACAATCTCCCACAAAATCCCATGACAAAACACATACCTATTTATAGGATCTTCAATCAGAGGCAACGATAGACAGCTGCCTCCAACTGAAGGCCCCAACACCAATTAACTAAACATAGAAATACAAACGACTAGACTGAACATAGAACTAAACTAACATAGAACAATAACCAAAACCCTGGACTAATAAATCAAATACCTCTCTACATAAACAACCACCCCGAACCATATAAACCAAATACCCCCTCTACATGAACACATACACAAACACACCCTGAACCACATAAAACAAATACCCCCTGCCACGTCCTGACCAAAGTATAAGAACAAATAACCCCTTTACTGGTCAGGACGTGACAATAGTACTGTATAGTATAGTACTGTATAGTATAGTCCAGTACAGTGTAGTACAGGGGTTCCCAAACTGTTTATGACCAAGGACCTCACCTTTTGTGACAGTTAAGATTCAGATCAGATTAAGATAACTGTATTGGTCGGTTCCACAGGAGGAATCCCCATAAAATCAGAACCCAACTCTGACTATAAATGGAGATAAAATATCATGCACACAGTGTTACTGCTGCAGCACATGGCCAGACTAACCAAGTCTCTGGCCCTGGGAAAGAACATCTTTTTCAGTTTTCAAGGAAATTTCGTGCAATTCTACACATTTTCCCATGAGGCAGATAAATAATTTTGCAGTTTTCAAATCTTAAATTACAGTACGTTTATGTTCAAACTAATATTTTTAGGGAATACAAGAAGTAATGAGTTGAAAACTGGATAATTTATGGAGTGTTGTGGATCCCTGTGAGCCTCTCAGGCCGTGCTGTACATCTAAGAGTAGACATTATTGGAGATGAATTATATTAACCTGTTGGGGATCTTATCCCGATATCGGGATTCATTGTCAAGAGACCACGGCGGGAAATTCAAAAACTGCAAGAATCTAATAATTTCAATTTCTCAAACAATCAACTATTTCTCACAATTTGAAAGATAAACATCTCCTAAATCCAACCACATTGTCCGATTTCAAAGAGGCTTTACGGCGAAAGCATAAAGTTAGGTTATGTTAGGAGAGTACATTGAAAATAGCTGTGTGTAATGTTTTGTCAATTCAAACACAGGCGTCACCATAAGCGGATAACCAGCTAGAATTATACAGCAACCTTTGACAATCTTCCTCAGATGACACTCCTAAGACATTATGTTACACAATACATGCATTTTTTGTTCCATCAAGTTGATATTTATATCCAAAAACAGCATTTTACCGAAGCGGTGAAAATCAGATTTTTTTTTCTCTCAAATGCTTCCGGTGAACAACGTTACAAATCACAAAATTACTATTCGATAACATTGGTAAATTATATTATTGTCATTCAAATATTCATAGATTAACATTTCGTAAATGCTACTGCAATGCCAGATTTCAAAATAACTTTACTGGGAAATCACAATTTGCAATAAACCGGGTGCTGTGCTAAGAACAATAGGCTAGGCTATACAGGTTAGCACCATATGTAACCATGTAATATCAAAATTACTATTGTCAATATTCCCTTACCTTTGATTATCTTCATCCATTGGCACTTCTAGAAATCCCAGGTCCACTACAAATGTGGTTTCTTTTGACAAAGTTCATAATTGATGTCCAAATAACTCCAAGTTGTTCCATGTTGTTAGCGCTTCGGTAGGCTACTAAAAAGTAGCGCGGGGGGGGGGGGGGGAGTCACGGCGAAAAGTAAAAAAAATAATCTATTTACATTGTTCAAACATGTCAAACGTTGTTTAGCATCAATCTTTAGAGCCATTTTTAACGTGAAACATCAGTAATGTTTCAACCCGACCTCTCCTGTGTCTTGAAAAACGTCTTTGAAAAATGTATCGCATCACATGATTGCGCAGGTGCAGCCAATAATGAAGTGACGACATCCCAGGGAGGTCAACTTCTCTTCATTGCCATCCGGTCTCTGTTCATCATAGACGCTTCAAACAACTTTATAAAGATCGTTGACATCTAGTGGAAGCCGTAGGAGTTGCGAAATGAATCCTTTCTCACTATGGTATCTATAAAACAATGACACTAAATAGTACAGTCACAAAATTCAATTTTTTTTTAATCTATTTTTCACAGGTTTTTGCCTGTATTGGGTTTTGTATTGTATTGCCGTCTAAATTTGTTTCACAGAACCCTTTCGTTTACTCTGCCGTTCCTAGGCAATGTCTATATTTTCTGAAGATCTGGCCGCAGACCCCTGCAGTTGTCACGGCCGTCGTAAGGATTGGACCAAAATGCAGCGGGTACGTGAATGCTCATATTTACTTTATTGAGAACACGACACAAAACAAGAAAACGAAAAAAAACGAATGACAGCTAAACAGTTCTGCAGGCTAACCATAGCAGTGCAAAAACAACTTCCCACAAAAGACAGGTGGAAAAAGGGCTACCTAGGTATGGCTCCCAATCAGTAACAACGATGTACAGCTGTTCCTGATTGAGAGCCATACCAGGCCAACACAAAGAAATACACAACATAGAAAGAACATAGAAATACAAAACATAGAACAATACCCAAAAACCCCCGACAACACAAAACAAACACACCCCTGCCACGCCCTGACCAAACTACAATAACAAATAACCCCTTATACTGGTCAGGACGTGACAGCAGTACCTCGTCCATGGACCCCGGTTTGGGAACCACTGTTATAGAATACATCATAAGAATTACATTGGTAAATGTAAGTTAGTGTGTTAAATTTTTGTTAATGTGAGTTTTTGGGGGGGGGGGGGGGAGGGGTATTTTTTTTAATTGACTTTAATTTCACTTTCATGTTATTTCATTTTTATTTTATTTACTTTATGGTATTTGTTGTTCCATGTGTAAAGTCTCTTAACACCTATTCTGTATCATTTTTAAATAATATTTAAACTATGTTTTCGTACTGCAGCAGTCTGACGAAAACTGTCATGAACAATATTTAATATATATATAATTGTTTTTAATGTAACCTTTATTTAACTAGGCAAGTCAGTTATGAACAAATTCTTATTTAATATGACGGCCTAGAAACAGTGGGACGTTCTGCCCCTGCTTTGTTCGGGGGCAGAACGACAGATTTTAACCTTGTCAGCTCAGGGATTTGATCTAACAATCTTTCAGTTACAGGCCCAACGCTCTAACCACTAGGCTACCCTGGCACCACAAATATACATCTGTTTAAAGTGTAGCTAATATTATTAAAACAAGCATGGACATGTACAGTAAGTAATATATGTGTTTAAAGTGTAAATAATATCATTGTATTCCAGAGGAAAATGCAGTATATATTATATTCCTCTCTCTCTTTCCTCTCTCTCTCTTTCTGCCCTCTCTCTCTTTCCTCTCTCTCTCTCTTTCCTCTCTCTTTCTCTTTCCTCTCTCTCTTTCTCTCTCTCTTTCTCTCTCTCTCTTTCCTCTCTCTCTTTCCACTCTCTCTCAATTTCCTCTCTCTCTTTCCTCTCTCTCTCTTTCCTCTCTCTCTTTCCTCGCTCTCTTTTCTTTTTCTCTTTTCTCTCTCTTTCCTCTCTGTCTCTTCTCTCTATCTATTTTCTCTGTTTTCTCATTCTCCTTCCTTCTTCTCTTTTTTTCTCTCTGCTCTCTCTATTTTCTCCCTCTCCCTCTCCAATGCCCCCCCTCTTTCCTCTGCTCCTTCTCTCTCCACAGGTCACTAGAAACACATATCTTTTTCAGACACTTAAGAAGGTCCTGAGGATGTAGATATATGAACAAATGAATTCAATGAACGACTGGCAACCCATATCTTATGGGTTTAATTGAAACATAAACAAACGTATACGTCTTCCTCGGCACTCAATAAATAAAGTATGAAATGGTGTCGTAGCAAAGGGCTTGAACTCACAATGTGCAGAGCCAGAGGACACTAGTTAGACAACCACGCCACAGCAGTTCACCAAGAAAGGTGAGTATTTCAGGAGGAAAAATTCAATTATTACATTTTATGCTTTCCCCAAAACATAGTCCTACCCTTAACTACTGGTAGTTAATACCATAGCCCTACCCTTAACCACTGGTAGTTAATACCATAGCCTTAACCACTGGTAGTTAATGCCATAGTCCTACCCTTAACCACTGGTAGTTAATACCATAGTCCTACCCTTAAACACTAGTAGTTAATACCATAGCCCTACCCTTAACCACTGGTAGTTACTACCATAGTCCTACCCTTAACCACTGGTAGTTAATACCATAGCCCTACCCTTAACCACTGGTAGTTAATACCATAGCCCTACCCTTAACCACTAATAGTTAATACCATAGCCCTACCCTTAACAACTGGTAGTTAATACCATAGCCCTACCCTTAACAACTGGTAGTTAATACCATAGCCCTACCCTTAACCACTGGTAGTTAATACCATAGCCTTAACCACTGGTAGTTAATACCTTAGCCCTACCCTTAACCACTGGTAGTTAATACCATAGTCCTACCCTTAAACACTAGTAGTTAATACCATAGCCCTACCCTTAACCACTGGTAGTTACTACCATAGTCCTACCCTTAACCACTGGTAGTTAATACCATAGTCCTACCCTTAACCACTGGTAGTTAATACCATAGCCCTACCCTTAACCACTGGTAGTTAATACCATAGCCCACCCTCCCGGTAGTTAATACCATAGCCTTAACCACTGGTAGTTAATACCTTAGCCCTACCCTTAACTACTGGTAGTTAATACCATAGTCCTACCCTTAACCACTGGCAGTTAATACCATAGCCCTACCCTTAACCACTAATAGTTAATACCATAGCCTTAACCACTGGTAGTTAATACCATAGCCCTTCCCTTAACCACTGGTAGTTAATACCATAGCCCTACCCTTAACCACTAATAGTTAATACGATAGCCCTACCCTTAACCACTGGTAGTTAATACCATAGCCCTACCCTTAACTAATGGTAGTTAATACAAAAGCCTTAACCACTGGTAGTTAATACCATAGCCCTACCCTTAACTACTGGTAGTTAATACCATATCCCTACCCTTAACCACTGGTAGTTAATATCATAGCCCTACCCTTAACTACTGGTAGTTAATACCATAGTCCTAACCCTAACCACTGGTAGTTAATACCATATCCCTACCCTTAACCACTGGTAGTTAATACCATAGCCCTACCCTTAACCACTGGTAGTTAATACCACAGCCCTACCCTTAACCACTGGTAGTTAATACCACAGCTCTACCCTTAACCACTGGTAGTTCATACCATATCCCTACCCTTAACCACTGGTAGTTAATACCATAGCCCTACCCTTAACTACTGGTAGTTAATACCAACGCCTTAACCACTGGTAGTTAATACCATAGCCCTACCCTTAACTACTGGTAGTTAATACCATAGCCCTACCCTTAACCACTGGTTGTTAATACCATAGCCCTAACCACTGGTAGTAAATACCATATCCCTACCCTTAACCACTGGTAGTTAATACCATAGCCCTACCCTTAACTACTGGTAGTTAATACCATAGTCCTACCCCTAACCACTGGTAGTTAATACCATATCCCTACCCTTAACGACTGGTAGTTAATACCATAGCCCTACCCTTAACCACTGGTAGTTAATACCGTAGCCCTAACCACTGGTAGTTCATACCATATCCCTACCCTTAACCACTGGTAGTTAATACCATAGCCCTACCCTTAACTACTGGTAGTTAATACCATAGTCCTACCCCTAACCACTGATAGTTAATACCATAGCCCTACCCTTAACCACTGGTAGTTAATACCATAGCCCTACCCTTAACAACTGGTAGTTAATACCATAGCCCTACCCTTAACCACTGGTAGTTAATACCATAGTCCTACCCTTAACCACTGGTAGTTAAAACCATAGCCCTACCCTTAACCACTGGTAGTTAATACCATAGCCTTAACCACTGGTAGTTAACACCTTAGCCCTACCCTTAACTACTGGTAGTTAATACCATAGGCCTACCCTTAACCACTGGCAGTTAATACCATAGCCCTACCCTTAACCACTAATAGTTAATACCATAGCCTTAACCACTGGTAGTTAATATCATAGCCCTTCCCTTAACCACTGGTAGTTAATACCATAGCCCTACCCTTAACCACTAATAGTTAATACGATTGCCCTACCGTTAACCACTGGTAGTTAATACCATAGCCCTACCCTTAACTACTGGTAGTTAATACAAAAGCCTTAACCACTGGTAGTTAATACCATAGCCCTACCCTTAACTACTGGTAGTTAATACCATAGTCCTACCCCTAACCACTGGTAGTTAATACCATAGCCCTACCCTTAACCACTGGTAGTTAATACCACAGCCCTACCCTTAACCACTGGTAGTTAATACCACAGCCCTACCCTTAACCACTGGTAGTCAATACCATAGCCCTACCCTTAACCACTGGTAGTCAATACCATAGCCTTAACCACTAATAGTTAATACCATATCCCTACCCTTAACTACTGGTAGTTAATACCATAGTCCTAACCCTAACCACTGGTAGTTAATACCATATCCCTACCCTTAACCACTGGTAGTTAATACCATAGCCCTACCCTTAACCACTGGTAGTTAATACCACAGCCCTACCCTTAACCACTGGTAGTTAATACCACAGCTCTACCCTTAACCACTGGTAGTTCATACCATATCCCTACCCTTAACCACTGGTAGTTAATACCATAGCCCTACCCTTAACTACTGGTAGTTAATACCAAAGCCTTAACCACTGGTAGTTAATACCATAGCCCTACCCTTAACTACTGGTAGTTAATACCATAGCCCTACCCTTAACCACTGGTTGTTAATACCATAGCCCTAACCACTGGTAGTAAATACCATATCCCTACCCTTAACCACTGGTAGTTAATACCATAGCCCTACCCTTAACTACTGGTAGTTAA
This sequence comes from Salmo salar, assembly GCF_965601325.2. Classification (NCBI taxonomy): domain Eukaryota; kingdom Metazoa; phylum Chordata; class Actinopteri; order Salmoniformes; family Salmonidae; genus Salmo; species Salmo salar. The sequence continues at coordinate 37,381,217 of NC_138307.1, read as the reverse complement.
TACCATAGTCCTACCCCTAACCACTGGTAGTTAATACCATATCCCTACCCTTAACGACTGGTAGTTAATACCATAGCCCTACCCTTAACCACTGGTTGTTAATACCGTAGCCCTAACCACTGGTAGTTCATACCATATCCCTACCCTTAACCACTGGTAGTTAATACCATAGCCCTACCCTTAACTACTGGTAGTTAATACCATAGTCCTACCCCTAACCACTGATACTTAATACCATAGCCCTACCCTTAACCACTGGTAGTTAATACCATAGCCCTACCCTTAACAACTGGTAGTTAATACCATAGCCCTACCCTTAACCACTGGTAGTTAATACCATAGTCCTACCCTTAACCACTGGTAGTTAAAACCATAGCCCTACCCTTAACCACTGGTAGTTAATACCATAGCCTTAACCACTGGTAGTTAATACCTTAGCCCTACCCTTAACTACTGGTAGTTAATACCATAGGCCTACCCTTAACCACTGGCAGTTAATACCATAGCCCTACCCTTAACCACTAATAGTTAATACCATAGCCTTAACCACTGGTAGTTAATATCATAGCCCTTCCCTTAACCACTGGTAGTTAATACCATAGCCCTACCCTTAACCACTAATAGTTAATACGATTGCCCTACCGTTAACCACTGGTAGTTAATACCATAGCCCTACCCTTAACTACTGGTAGTTAATACAAAAGCCTTAACCACTGGTAGTTAATACCATAGCCCTACCCTTAACTACTGGTAGTTAATACCATAGTCCTACCCCAAACCACTGGTAGTTAATACCATAGCCCTACCCTTAACCACTGGTAGTTAATACCACAGCCCTACCCTTAACCACTGGTAGTTAATACCACAGCCCTACCCTTAACCACTGGTAGTCAATACCATAGCCCTACCCTTAACCACTGGTAGTCAATACCATAGCCTTAACCACTAATAGTTAATACCATATCCCTACCCTTAACTACTGGTAGTTAATACCATATCCCTACCCTTAACTACTGGTAGTTAATACCATACTCCTACCCCTAACCACTGGTAGTTAATACCATAGCCCTACCCTTAACCACTGGTAGTTAATACCACAGCCCTACCCTTAACCACTGGTAGTTAATACCATATCCCTACCCTCAACCACTGGTAGTTAATACCATAGCCCTACCCTTAACCACTGGTAGTTAATACCATAGCCCTACCCTTAACCACTGGAAGTTAATACCATAGCCTTAACCACTGGTAGTTAATACCATAGTCCTACCCTTAACTACTGGTAGTTAATACCATAGCCTTAACCACTGGTAGTTAATACCATAGTCCTACCCTTAACCACTGGTAGTTACTACCATAGCCTTAACCACTGGTAGTTAATACCATATCCCTACCCTTAACCACTAATAGTTAATACCATAGCCCTACCCTTAACCACTAATAGTTAATACCATAGTCCTACCCTTAACCACTGGTAGTTAATACCATAGTCCTACCCTTAACCACTGGTAGTTACTACCATAGCCTTAACCACTGGTAGTTAATACCATATCCCTACCCTTAACCACTAATAGTTAATACCATAGCCCTACCCTTAACCACTAATAGTTAATACCATAGTCCTACCCTTAACCACTGGTAGTTAATACCATAGCCCTACCCTTAACCACTGGAAGTTAATACCATAGCCTTAACCACTGGTAGTTAATACCATAGTCCTACCCTTAACCACTGGTAGTTAATACCATAGCCTTAACCACTGGTAGTTAATACCATAGTCCTACCCTTAACCACTGGTAGTAACTACCATAGCCTTAACCACTGGTAGTTAATACCATATCCCTACCCTTAACCACTAATAGTTAATACCATAGCCCTACCCTTAACCACTAATAGTTAATACCATAGTCCTACCCTTAACCACTAATAGTTAATAACATAGTCCTACCCTTAACCACTGGTAGTTAATACCATAGCCTTAACTACTGGTAGTTAATAACATACCCCTACCCTTAACCACTGGTAGTTAATACCATAGCCCTACCCTCAACCACTGGTAGTTAATACCATAGCCCTACCCTTAACTACTGGTAGTTAATACCATAGCCCTACCCTCAACCACTGGTAGTGAATACCACAGCCCTACCCTTAACCACTGGTAGTTAATACCATAGCCCTACCCTTAACTACTGGTAGTGAATACCACAGCCCTACCCTTAACCACTGGTAGTTAATAACATACCCCTACCCTTAACCACTGGTAGTTAATACCATAGCCCTACCCTCAACCACTGGTAGTTAATACCATAGCCCTACCCTCAACCACTGGTAGTGAATACCATAGCCCTACCCTTAACCACTGGTAGTTAATACCATAGCCTTAACCACTGGTAGTGAATACCATAGCCCTACCCTTAACCACTGGTAGATAATAACTAAACTTTTAACCCTGTAACCAGGCAGAATTGTTTTTTTACCTTTATTTAAGAATGAATCCTGTAACCATGCAGAATGAGCCCTGGTACCATGCAGAATGAGCCCTGTAACCATGCAGAATGAGCCCTGTAACCATGCAGAATGAGCCCTGTAACCATGCAGAATGAGCCCTGTAACCAGGCAGAATGAGCCCTGTAACCATGCAGAATGAGCCCTGCAACCATGCAAAATGAGCCCTGTAACCATGCAAAATGAGCCCTGTAACCATGCAGAATAAGCCCTGCAACCATGCAAAATGAGCCCTGTAACCATGCAGAATTAGCCCTGCAACCAGGCAGAATGAGCCTTGTAGCCATGCAGAATAAGCCCTGTAACCAGGCAGAATGAGTCCTGTAACCATGCAGAATGAGCCCTGTAACCATACAGAATGAGCCCTTTAACCATGCAGAATGAGCCCTGTAACCATGCAGAATGAGCCCTGTAACCATGCAGAATGAGCCCTGTAACCATGCAGAATTAGCCCTGTAACCATGCAGAATGAGCCCTGTAACCATACAGAATGAGCCCTGTAACCATGCAGAATGAGCCCTGTAACCAGGCAGAATGAGCCCTGTAACCAGGCAGAATGAGCCCTGTAACCATGCAGAATTAGCCCTGCAACCAGGCAGAATGAGCCTTGTAGCCATGCAGAATGAGCCCTGTAACCATGCAGAATGAGCCCTGTAACCATACAGAATGAGCCCTGTAACCATGCAGAATGAGCCCTGTAACCATGCAGAATGAGCCCTGTAACCAGGCAGAATGAGCCCTGTATCCAGGCAGAATGAGCCCTGTAACCATGCAGAATTAGCCCTGCAACCAGGCAGAATGAGCCTTGTAGCCATGCAGAATGAGCCCTGTAACCATGCAGAATGAGCCCTGTAACCATACAGAATAGCCCTGTAACCATGCAGAATGAGCCCTGTAACCATGCAGAATGAGCCCTGTAACCAGGCAGAATGAGCCCTGTAACCATGCAGAATGAGCCCTGTAACCATACAGAATGAGCCCTGTAACCATGCAGAATGTGCCCTGTAACTATGCAGAATGAGCCCTGTAACCATGCAGAATGAGCCCTGTAACCAGGCAGAATGAGCCCTGTAACCAGGCAGAATGAGCCCTGTAACCATTCAGAATGAGCCCTGTAACCATGCAGAATGAGCCCTGTAACCAGGCAGAATGAGCCCTGTAACCATGCAGAATGAGCCCTGTAACCATACAGAATGAGCCTTATAACCACAAGGAATTAATTTGTCAAAAATGTTTAAACGAATTACTTCAAATCCCAAAGTGAAACAGTGAGATCATGTTTCAGTTCTATTCCAAGGCTCCCTCTCTTTCTCCTCCAACATTTAGGTAAATATGTCAAATCCCAAAGTGAAACAGTGAGATCGGGTGTCAGTTCTCTCCCCTCTTTCTCCTCCAACATTCAGTCAAAACAATCAAACCAAAACAGCGTAATTCTGCCTGGAAGAGATGAGGGTTATTAATACCTGCTGATTAATTCAGCCATGATCTCTGGCAGGTTCCATTACAGTATGGAGCTGCACTCCTGCTGCTGAGGTGTGTGTGTGTTTACTTTACAGTGTGTGGTACTCCTGGACTCAGAGGTAAATAGACTAGGAAATGAATTAGCATGGCAGTGGCGGCTGGTAATGAACGCCCAGGTACCCAGCCCAGCAGTTAAACTAATCATATTTGTTTTATTCCTTCTCTCTCTCTCTCCTCTTTCTCTCGCTCTCCTCTTTCTCTCTCTCCTCTTTCTCTCTCTCTGTCTCTCCTCTTTCTCTCTCTCTCTCTCTCTCTCTCTCTCTCCTCTTTCTCTCTCTCTCTGTCTCTCTCTTCTCTTTCTTTCACTCTCTCCTCTTTCTCTCTATCTCTCTCTCTCTATCTCTCTCTCTCTCTCTCTCTCTCTCTCTCTCTCTCTCTCTCTCTCTTTCTCTCTCCTCTTTCTCTCTCTCCTCTTTCTCTCTATCTGTCTATCTCTCTGTCTATCTCTCTCTCTCTGTGTCTGTCTCTGTCTCTCTCTGTCTATCTCCCTCTCTCTTTCTCTCTCGCTGTCTCTCTCTCTCTCTCTGTCTCTCTCTCTCTCCTTTTCCCACTGTATCCTCCACCAGCACCACAGTTGATATGTTTATATTCTGTCCCTCCAATGGACCTGCTTAAATTCTTATTTGCTACGCTGGGTGTCAACTTGGGCAAGAATAGTTTTTTGAAAAGCTTCAAAGCTAATTGCCTTTGGAAGTGTGAGGGGAAGCTAATTATTGTCACACCACAACGATACGGGAAACAAAAGGTTCCTTTTATATGGCTTTGAGAATAGTTTGAGATGCTGGAGGAGTCGCCACGCGCCGGTCCACGCGCCGTTCCAACTGCCGGTCCACGCGCAGGTCCACGCGCCGGTCCTCGCACCGGTCCAACTGCCGGTTCCAGCCGGTCCACGCGCCGGTCCACGCGCCGGTCCTCGCGCCGGTCCTCGCGCCGGTCCACGCGCCGGTCCAACTGCCGGTCCTCGCGCCGGTCCACGCGCCGGTCCTCGCACCGGTCCAACTGCCGGTTCCAGCCGGTCCACGCGCCGGTCCACGGGTGGAACTGAGAGAAAGTTCAGCAGAGATTCACCTCCACCTCCTCAAACACACAAAGAAAACTGCTTGCTGCCAGATAGAAAATTATGAAATATAAAAGAATACAAAAAACTTGGCCGTCTAGATATTAATTTGAATAGCCTTATTTAAATGATAATGCCCAAGAAGCCGGTGTTTGGAGGTTATATTGGCTTGGGTGTTGTCAGGTCCGAGACAATGTCGATGGCTGACAAACCATGCCACCATATCCTCTAAACAACGTCTTCCAGGGCATTACCACTTTTATACAACGGGTTACCAATATATTCAAATAATCATTTACACATTTTCATATTTTTTTTTATTTGGATTAATTTAGTCATACTATTTCATCCTTCCACAACATATATAGTCCCAACACAAATCCCAACACACCTCAAGCCGGCTAGATGTACGTTCTATCGGTTCGGTTGACAGTGATACAACTCAGTCGTTCAGTCTTTTTGTTCTGTATCTATGGACTCGACCCAGTCGTTCAGTCTTTTTGTTCTGTATCTATGGACTCGACCCAGTCGGTCAGTCTTTTTGTTCTGTATCTATGGACTCGACCCAGTCGTTCAGTCTTTCTGTTCTGTTTCTATGGACGCGACCCAGTCGGTCAGTCTTTTTGTTCTGTATCTATGGACTCGACCCAGTCGTTCAGTCTTTTTGTTCTGTTTCTATGGACTCGACCCAGTCGTTCGTTCTAAATGGTCCATTGCCATACTGACTGGCAACGTTCTTATCTCTTGCTTGCTAGCTAGCCAACTACGGTTAATTTACAGTCAGGTCAAACCGTGCAGCCAGAATAACAGCCAAGTAGCTGCATTTGCATTTGTTTCAGCTGTTTTCTAGTGACATTTATTTGGACACATCCATAACAATGAGCTAATGAGGTGTGATTTCACCTGGCATAGAAAATGTGCTCTCTCATTGTTACGGCTGTCGTAGAGAGGGGACCAAGGCGCAGCGTGTTGAGTGCTCATAGTGAATTTATTTTAACTCAGAATACTAAAGACAAAATAACAAACAAACAGCCAACAGTTCTGTCAGGTAACAGATAACTAAACAGAAAATAACTACCCACAAACACAGGTAGGGAAAAGGCTGCCTAAGTATGATTCCTAATCAGAGACAACGATAGACAGCTGCCTCTGATTAGGAACCATACTTGGCCCAAAACAAAGAAATACAAACATAGAATGCCCACCCCACACCCTGACCTATCAAAATAGAGAAATAAACCGTCTCTCTCAGGTCAGGGCGTGACACTCATCAGGACACTGTTGTTTAGAGGAGCTAGCCAACAACACAGCTAACACAATCACTTCAAAACTGAACTTCGTTGCATTTAACCTGTCTTCTGTCGATAGAAATATTTTATATACTGCTCAAAAACATAAAGGGAACACTTAAACAACACATCCTAGATCTGAAAGAAAGAAATAATCTTATTAAATACTTTTTTCTTTACATAGTTGAATGTGCTGACAACAAAATCACACAAAAATAATCAATGGAAATCCAATTCGTCAACCCATGGAGGTCTGGATTTGGAGTCACACTCAAAATTAAAGTGGAAAACCACACTACAGGCTGATCCAACTTTGATGTAATGTCCTTAAAACAAGTCAAAATGAGGCTCAGTAGTGTGTGTGGCCTCCACGTGCCTGTATGACCTCCCTACAACGCCTGGGCATGCTCCTGATGAGGTGGCGGATGGTCTCCTGAGGGATCTCCTCCCAGACCTGGACTAAAGTATTCGCCAACTCCTGGACAGTCTGGTGCAACGTGGCGTTGGTGGATGGAGCGAGACATGATGTCCCAGATGTGCTCAATTGGATTCAGGTCTGGGGAATGGGCGGGCCAATCCATAGCATCAATGCCTTCCTCTTGCAGGAACTGCTGACACACTCCAGCCACACGAGGTCTAGCATTGCCTTGCATTAGGAGGAACCAAGGGCCAACCGCACCAGCATATGGTCTCACAAGGGGTCTGAGGATCTCATCTCGGTACCTAATGGCAGTCAGGCTACCTCTGGCGAGCACATGGAGGGCTGTGCGGCCCCCCAAAGAAATGCCACCCCACACCATGATTGACCCACCGCCAAACTGGTCATGCTGGAGGATGTTGCAGGCAGCAGAACGTTCTCCATGGCGTCTCCAGACTCTGTCACGTCTGTCACGTGCTCAGTGTGAACCTGCTTTCATCTGTGAAGAGCACAGGGCGCCAGTGGCAAATTTTCCAATCTTGGTGTTCTCTGGCAAATGCCAAAGGTCCTGCACAGTGTTGGGCTGTAAGCACAACCCCTAACTGTGGACGTCGGGCCCTCACACCACCCTCATGGAGTCTGTTTCTGACCGTTTGAGCAGACACATGCACATTTGTGGCCTGCTGGAGGTCATTTTGCAGGGCTCTGGCAGTGCTCCTCCTTGCACAAAGGCGGAGGTAGCGGTCCTGCTGCTGGGTTGTTGCCCTCCTACGGCCTCCTCCACGTCTCCTGATGTACTGGCCTGTCTCCTGGTAGCGCCTCCATGCTCTGGACACTACGCTGACAGACACAGCAAACCTTCATGCCACAGCTCGCATTGATGTGCCATCCTGGATGAGCTGCACTACCTGAGCCACTTGTGTGGGTTTTAGACTCCGTCTCACGCTACCACTAGAGTGAAAGCACCGCCAGCATTCAAAAGTGACCAAAACATCAGCCAGGAAGCATAGGAACTGAGAAGTGGTCTGTGGTCCCCACCTGCAGAACCACTCCTTTATTGGGGGTGTCTTGCTAATTGCCTATAATTTCTACCTGTTTTCTTTTCCATTTGCACAACAGCATGTGAAATGTATTGTCAATCAGTGTTGCTTCCTAAGTGGACAGTTTGATTTCACAGAAGTGTGATTGACTTGGAGTTACATTGTGTTTTTTAAGTGTTCCCTTTATTTTTTTGAGCAGTGTATATCCATAAAAATGATGCTGATTCGTGATTTTGACTGGATGAGAAAAGCTGCCTGCCTGTCTGTCTTATTGCGAATCCTGACAACAGACTCCCGACGCGTTCATTACTATGGGACAGCTGGAGATCAAGTTTATAAATTGCCTGGCTGGGCTGATGAGACAGTGGATTGCAGCAGTCAGATGGAACAGAGTAAATAGGCATTACAACATCATTGATTTACTCGGTGGTAACATGTGCAATAGACACCAGCTGGAATGCGGTTTTAACCAATCAGCATTCAGGATTATACCCCCCCCCCCCGGTTCAAAACATTGATTTATATCAACTTTGTATCATAACAGTTTCATTCTATAATGAGGAATAGCTAGACTGTTATAAGTTGTTGTTTTTGTCACACTGCTTTTGCTTTATCTTGACCAGGTCACAGTTGTAAATGAGAACTTGTTCTCGACTGGCCTACCTGGTTAAATAAAGGTGAAATAAATACATATCTTAAAGTGTTAGATTTCCATTGCACATCATTCACGCTGCCTCAATCAATTGTCGAAGAAAGGTAAATACAATAAATATATTAAAAAAAAGGTTTTGGAAAAGTGTCATGTTTCATTTCAACACCTTGTACAGCTACCTTAGTCTGTCTCTGAGGTGTGGTACTAAGGACAGCTGCCATGGCCTATGTCTGAGGTGTGGTACTAAGGACAGCTGCCATGGCCTGTCTCTGAGGTGTGGTACTAAGGACAGCTGCCATGGCCTGTCTCTGAGGTGTGGTACTAAGGACAGCTACCATGGCCTGTCTCTGAGGTGTGGTACTAAGGACAGCTTCCATGGCCTGTCTCTGAGGTGTGGTACTAAGGACAGCTACCATGGCCTGTGTCTGAGGTGTGGTACTAAGGACAGCTACCATGGCCTGTCTCTGAGGTGTGGTACTAAGGACAGCTACCATGGCCTGTCTCTGAGGTGTGGTACTGAGGACAGCTACCATGGCCTGTCCCTGAGGTGTGGTATTAAGGACAGCTACCATGGCCTGTCCCTGAGGTGTGGTACCTCGGACAAGCTAAAAAGACATGGTATGCATCCCAAAATACACCCTATTCCCTACATAGTGCACGAACACTGAGGGCAGAAAAACGATGGTCAAAGAATGTCTAGAAAGACAAACCAGTTCCCCATGAATCAAACCAAAATGGAACCAACTGTCTGTATAAGGAGAGCATTATATAACACCTGAGTCGGAGGAAATGAACATGTCTCATATAGAAAGACTTAGACCTAGCAGCCTTAATGAAATATTTAAAATAATCCTCATGCCCAGTGTATATCACCTTACATGGCTGTACGAGAGAGAGAGAGAGAGAGATAGAGAGAGAGAGAGAGAGGAGAAAGAGAGAGAGAGAGAGAGAGAGAGAGAGAGGAGTGTGGTTCCTTTATTAACAGAAGTCAGCATCATTAACCACTAATAGTTAATACCATAGCCTTAACCACTGGTAGTTAATACCATAGCCCTTCCCTTAACCACTGGTAGTTAATACCATAGCCCTACCCTTAACCACTAATAGTTAATACGATAGCCCTACCCTTAACCACTGGTAGTTAATACCATAGCCCTACCCTTAACTAATGGTAGTTAATACAAAAGCCTTAACCACTGGTAGTTAATACCATAGCCCTACCCTTAACTACTGGTAGTTAATACCATATCCCTACCCTTAACCACTGGTAGTTAATATCATAGCCCTACCCTTAACTACTGGTAGTTAATACCATAGTCCTAACCCTAACCACTGGTAGTTAATACCATATCCCTACCCTTAACCACTGGTAGTTAATACCATAGCCCTACCCTTAACCACTGGTAGTTAATACCACAGCCCTACCCTTAACCACTGGTAGTTAATACCACAGCTCTACCCTTAACCACTGGTAGTTCATACCATATCCCTACCCTTAACCACTGGTAGTTAATACCATAGCCCTACCCTTAACTACTGGTAGTTAATACCAAAGCCTTAACCACTGGTAGTTAATACCATAGCCCTACCCTTAACTACTGGTAGTTAATACCATAGCCCTACCCTTAACCACTGGTTGTTAATACCATAGCCCTAACCACTGGTAGTAAATACCATATCCCTACCCTTAACCACTGGTAGTTAATACCATAGCCCTACCCTTAACTACTGGTAGTTAATACCATAGTCCTACCCCTAACCACTGGTAGTTAATACCATATCCCTACCCTTAACGACTGGTAGTTAATACCATAGCCCTACCCTTAACCACTGGTAGTTAATACCGTAGCCCTAACCACTGGTAGTTCATACCATATCCCTACCCTTAACCACTGGTAGTTAATACCATAGCCCTACCCTTAACTACTGGTAGTTAATACCATAGTCCTACCCCTAACCACTGATAGTTAATACCATAGCCCTACCCTTAACCACTGGCAGTTAATACCATAGCCCTACCCTTAACAACTGGTAGTTAATACCATAGCCCTACCCTTAACCACTGGTAGTTAATACCATAGTCCTACCCTTAACCACTGGTAGTTAAAACCATAGCCCTACCCTTAACCACTGGTAGTTAATACCATAGCCTTAACCACTGGTAGTTAACACCTTAGCCCTACCCTTAACTACTGGTAGTTAATACCATAGGCCTACCCTTAACCACTGGCAGTTAATACCATAGCCCTACCCTTAACCACTAATAGTTAATACCATAGCCTTAACCACTGGTAGTTAATATCATAGCCCTTCCCTTAACCACTGGTAGTTAATACCATAGCCCTACCCTTAACCACTAATAGTTAATACGATTGCCCTACCGTTAACCACTGGTAGTTAATACCATAGCCCTACCCTTAACTACTGGTAGTTAATACAAAAGCCTTAACCACTGGTAGTTAATACCATAGCCCTACCCTTAACTACTGGTAGTTAATACCATAGTCCTACCCCTAACCACTGGTAGTTAATACCATAGCCCTACCCTTAACCACTGGTAGTTAATACCACAGCCCTACCCTTAACCACTGGTAGTTAATACCACAGCCCTACCCTTAACCACTGGTAGTCAATACCATAGCCCTACCCTTAACCACTGGTAGTCAATACCATAGCCTTAACCACTAATAGTTAATACCATATCCCTACCCTTAACTACTGGTAGTTAATACCATAGTCCTAACCCTAACCACTGGTAGTTAATACCATATCCCTACCCTTAACCACTGGTAGTTAATACCATAGCCCTACCCTTAACCACTGGTAGTTAATACCACAGCCCTACCCTTAACCACTGGTAGTTAATACCACAGCTCTACCCTTAACCACTGGTAGTTCATACCATATCCCTACCCTTAACCACTGGTAGTTAATACCATAGCCCTACCCTTAACTACTGGTAGTTAATACCAAAGCCTTAACCACTGGTAGTTAATACCATAGCCCTACCCTTAACTACTGGTAGTTAATACCATAGCCCTACCCTTAACCACTGGTTGTTAATACCATAGCCCTAACCACTGGTAGTAAATACCATATCCCTACCCTTAACCACTGGTAGTTAATACCATAGCCCTACCCTTAACTACTGGTAGTTAATACCATAGTCCTACCCCTAACCACTGGTAGTTAATACCATATCCCTACCCTTAACGACTGGTAGTTAATACCATAGCCCTACCCTTAACCACTGGTTGTTAATACCGTAGCCCTAACCACTGGTAGTTCATACCATATCCCTACCCTTAACCACTGGTAGTTAATACCATAGCCCTACCCTTAACTACTGGTAGTTAATACCATAGTCCTACCCCTAACCACTGATACTTAATACCATAGCCCTACCCTTAACCACTGGTAGTTAATACCATAGCCCTACCCTTAACAACTGGTAGTTAATACCATAGCCCTACCCTTAACCACTGGTAGTTAATACCATAGTCCTACCCTTAACCACTGGTAGTTAAAACCATAGCCCTACCCTTAACCACTGGTAGTTAATACCATAGCCTTAACCACTGGTAGTTAATACCTTAGCCCTACCCTTAACTACTGGTAGTTAATACCATAGGCCTACCCTTAACCACTGGCAGTTAATACCATAGCCCTACCCTTAACCACTAATAGTTAATACCATAGCCTTAACCACTGGTAGTTAATATCATAGCCCTTCCCTTAACCACTGGTAGTTAATACCATAGCCCTACCCTTAACCACTAATAGTTAATACGATTGCCCTACCGTTAACCACTGGTAGTTAATACCATAGCCCTACCCTTAACTACTGGTAGTTAATACAAAAGCCTTAACCACTGGTAGTTAATACCATAGCCCTACCCTTAACTACTGGTAGTTAATACCATAGTCCTACCCCTAACCACTGGTAGTTAATACCATAGCCCTACCCTTAACCACTGGTAGTTAATACCACAGCCCTACCCTTAACCACTGGTAGTTAATACCACAGCCCTACCCTTAACCACTGGTAGTCAATACCATAGCCCTACCCTTAACCACTGGTAGTCAATACCATAGCCTTAACCACTAATAGTTAATACCATATCCCTACCCTTAACTACTGGTAGTTAATACCATATCCCTACCCTTAACTACTGGTAGTTAATACCATACTCCTACCCCTAACCACTGGTAGTTAATACCATAGCCCTACCCTTAACCACTGGTAGTTAATACCACAGCCCTACCCTTAACCACTGGTAGTTAATACCATATCCCTACCCTCAACCACTGGTAGTTAATACCATAGCCCTACCCTTAACCACTGGTAGTTAATACCATAGATCTACCCTTAACCACTGGAAGTTAATACCATAGCCTTAACCACTGGTAGTTAATACCATAGTCCTACCCTTAACTACTGGTAGTTAATACCATAGCCTTAACCACTGGTAGTTAATACCATAGTCCTACCCTTAACCACTGGTAGTTACTACCATAGCCTTAACCACTGGTAGTTAATACCATATCCCTACCCTTAACCACTAATAGTTAATACCATAGCCCTACCCTTAACCACTAATAGTTAATACCATAGTCCTACCCTTAACCACTGGTAGTTAATACCATAGTCCTACCCTTAACCACTGGTAGTTACTACCATAGCCTTAACCACTGGTAGTTAATACCATATCCCTACCCTTAACCACTAATAGTTAATACCATAGCCCTACCCTTAACCACTAATAGTTAATACCATAGTCCTACCCTTAACCACTGGTAGTTAATACCATAGCCCTACCCTTAACCACTGGAAGTTAATACCATAGCCTTAACCACTGGTAGTTAATACCATAGTCCTACCCTTAACCACTGGTAGTTAATACCATAGCCTTAACCACTGGTAGTTAATACCATAGTCCTACCCTTAACCACTGGTAGTAACTACCATAGCCTTAACCACTGGTAGTTAATACCATATCCCTACCCTTAACCACTAATAGTTAATACCATAGCCCTACCCTTAACCACTAATAGTTAATACCATAGTCCTACCCTTAACCACTAATAGTTAATAACATAGTCCTACCCTTAACCACTGGTAGTTAATACCATAGCCTTAACTACTGGTAGTTAATAACATACCCCTACCCTTAACCACTGGTAGTTAATACCATAGCCCTACCCTCAACCACTGGTAGTTAATACCATAGCCCTACCCTTAACTACTGGTAGTTAATACCATAGCCCTACCCTCAACCACTGGTAGTGAATACCACAGCCCTACCCTTAACCACTGGTAGTTAATACCATAGCCCTACCCTTAACTACTGGTAGTGAATACCACAGCCCTACCCTTAACCACTGGTAGTTAATAACATACCCCTACCCTTAACCACTGGTAGTTAATACCATAGCCCTACCCTCAACCACTGGTAGTTAATACCATAGCCCTACCCTCAACCACTGGTAGTGAATACCATAGCCCTACCCTTAACCACTGGTAGTTAATACCATAGCCTTAACCACTGGTAGTGAATACCATAGCCCTACCCTTAACCACTGGTAGATAATAACTAAACTTTTAACCCTGTAACCAGGCAGAATTGTTTTTTTACCTTTATTTAAGAATGAATCCTGTAACCATGCAGAATGAGCCCTGGTACCATGCAGAATGAGCCCTGTAACCATGCAGAATGAGCCCTGTAACCATGCAGAATGAGCCCTGTAACCATGCAGAATGAGCCCTGTAACCAGGCAGAATGAGCCCTGTAACCATGCAGAATGAGCCCTGCAACCATGCAAAATGAGCCCTGTAACCATGCAAAATGAGCCCTGTAACCATGCAGAATAAGCCCTGCAACCATGCAAAATGAGCCCTGTAACCATGCAGAATTAGCCCTGCAACCAGGCAGAATGAGCCTTGTAGCCATGCAGAATAAGCCCTGTAACCAGGCAGAATGAGTCCTGTAACCATGCAGAATGAGCCCTGTAACCATACAGAATGAGCCCTTTAACCATGCAGAATGAGCCCTGTAACCATGCAGAATGAGCCCTGTAACCATGCAGAATGAGCCCTGTAACCATGCAGAATTAGCCCTGTAACCATGCAGAATGAGCCCTGTAACCATACAGAATGAGCCCTGTAACCATGCAGAATGAGCCCTGTAACCAGGCAGAATGAGCCCTGTAACCAGGCAGAATGAGCCCTGTAACCATGCAGAATTAGCCCTGCAACCAGGCAGAATGAGCCTTGTAGCCATGCAGAATGAGCCCTGTAACCATGCAGAATGAGCCCTGTAACCATACAGAATGAGCCCTGTAACCATGCAGAATGAGCCCTGTAACCATGCAGAATGAGCCCTGTAACCAGGCAGAATGAGCCCTGTATCCAGGCAGAATGAGCCCTGTAACCATGCAGAATTAGCCCTGCAACCAGGCAGAATGAGCCTTGTAGCCATGCAGAATGAGCCCTGTAACCATGCAGAATGAGCCCTGTAACCATACAGAATAGCCCTGTAACCATGCAGAATGAGCCCTGTAACCATGCAGAATGAGCCCTGTAACCAGGCAGAATGAGCCCTGTAACCATGCAGAATGAGCCCTGTAACCATACAGAATGAGCCCTGTAACCATGCAGAATGTGCCCTGTAACTATGCAGAATGAGCCCTGTAACCATGCAGAATGAGCCCTGTAACCAGGCAGAATGAGCCCTGTAACCAGGCAGAATGAGCCCTGTAACCATTCAGAATGAGCCCTGTAACCATGCAGAATGAGCCCTGTAACCAGGCAGAATGAGCCCTGTAACCATGCAGAATGAGCCCTGTAACCATACAGAATGAGCCTTATAACCACAAGGAATTAATTTGTCAAAAATGTTTAAACGAATTACTTCAAATCCCAAAGTGAAACAGTGAGATCATGTTTCAGTTCTATTCCAAGGCTCCCTCTCTTTCTCCTCCAACATTTAGGTAAATATGTCAAATCCCAAAGTGAAACAGTGAGATCGGGTGTCAGTTCTCTCCCCTCTTTCTCCTCCAACATTCAGTCAAAACAATCAAACCAAAACAGCGTAATTCTGCCTGGAAGAGATGAGGGTTATTAATACCTGCTGATTAATTCAGCCATGATCTCTGGCAGGTTCCATTACAGTATGGAGCTGCACTCCTGCTGCTGAGGTGTGTGTGTGTTTACTTTACAGTGTGTGGTACTCCTGGACTCAGAGGTAAATAGACTAGGAAATGAATTAGCATGGCAGTGGCGGCTGGTAATGAACGCCCAGGTACCCAGCCCAGCAGTTAAACTAATCATATTTGTTTTATTCCTTCTCTCTCTCTCTCCTCTTTCTCTCGCTCTCCTCTTTCTCTCTCTCCTCTTTCTCTCTCTCTGTCTCTCCTCTTTCTCTCTCTCTCTCTCTCTCTCTCTCTCTCCTCTTTCTCTCTCTCTCTGTCTCTCTCTTCTCTTTCTTTCACTCTCTCCTCTTTCTCTCTATCTCTCTCTCTCTATCTCTCTCTCTCTCTCTCTCTCTCTCTCTCTCTCTCTCTCTCTCTCTTTCTCTCTCCTCTTTCTCTCTCTCCTCTTTCTCTCTATCTGTCTATCTCTCTGTCTATCTCTCTCTCTCTGTGTCTGTCTCTGTCTCTCTCTGTCTATCTCCCTCTCTCTTTCTCTCTCGCTGTCTCTCTCTCTCTCTCTGTCTCTCTCTCTCTCCTTTTCCCACTGTATCCTCCACCAGCACCACAGTTGATATGTTTATATTCTGTCCCTCCAATGGACCTGCTTAAATTCTTATTTGCTACGCTGGGTGTCAACTTGGGCAAGAATAGTTTTTTGAAAAGCTTCAAAGCTAATTGCCTTTGGAAGTGTGAGGGGAAGCTAATTATTGTCACACCACAACGATACGGGAAACAAAAGGTTCCTTTTATATGGCTTTGAGAATAGTTTGAGATGCTGGAGGAGTCGCCACGCGCCGGTCCACGCGCCGTTCCAACTGCCGGTCCACGCGCAGGTCCACGCGCCGGTCCTCGCACCGGTCCAACTGCCGGTTCCAGCCGGTCCACGCGCCGGTCCACGCGCCGGTCCTCGCGCCGGTCCTCGCGCCGGTCCACGCGCCGGTCCAACTGCCGGTCCTCGCGCCGGTCCACGCGCCGGTCCTCGCACCGGTCCAACTGCCGGTTCCAGCCGGTCCACGCGCCGGTCCACGGGTGGAACTGAGAGAAAGTTCAGCAGAGATTCACCTCCACCTCCTCAAACACACAAAGAAAACTGCTTGCTGCCAGATAGAAAATTATGAAATATAAAAGAATACAAAAAACTTGGCCGTCTAGATATTAATTTGAATAGCCTTATTTAAATGATAATGCCCAAGAAGCCGGTGTTTGGAGGTTATATTGGCTTGGGTGTTGTCAGGTCCGAGACAATGTCGATGGCTGACAAACCATGCCACCATATCCTCTAAACAACGTCTTCCAGGGCATTACCACTTTTATACAACGGGTTACCAATATATTCAAATAATCATTTACACATTTTCATATTTTTTTTTATTTGGATTAATTTAGTCATACTATTTCATCCTTCCACAACATATATAGTCCCAACACAAATCCCAACACACCTCAAGCCGGCTAGATGTACGTTCTATCGGTTCGGTTGACAGTGATACAACTCAGTCGTTCAGTCTTTTTGTTCTGTATCTATGGACTCGACCCAGTCGTTCAGTCTTTTTGTTCTGTATCTATGGACTCGACCCAGTCGGTCAGTCTTTTTGTTCTGTATCTATGGACTCGACCCAGTCGTTCAGTCTTTCTGTTCTGTTTCTATGGACGCGACCCAGTCGGTCAGTCTTTTTGTTCTGTATCTATGGACTCGACCCAGTCGTTCAGTCTTTTTGTTCTGTTTCTATGGACTCGACCCAGTCGTTCGTTCTAAATGGTCCATTGCCATACTGACTGGCAACGTTCTTATCTCTTGCTTGCTAGCTAGCCAACTACGGTTAATTTACAGTCAGGTCAAACCGTGCAGCCAGAATAACAGCCAAGTAGCTGCATTTGCATTTGTTTCAGCTGTTTTCTAGTGACATTTATTTGGACACATCCATAACAATGAGCTAATGAGGTGTGATTTCACCTGGCATAGAAAATGTGCTCTCTCATTGTTACGGCTGTCGTAGAGAGGGGACCAAGGCGCAGCGTGTTGAGTGCTCATAGTGAATTTATTTTAACTCAGAATACTAAAGACAAAATAACAAACAAACAGCCAACAGTTCTGTCAGGTAACAGATAACTAAACAGAAAATAACTACCCACAAACACAGGTAGGGAAAAGGCTGCCTAAGTATGATTCCTAATCAGAGACAACGATAGACAGCTGCCTCTGATTAGGAACCATACTTGGCCCAAAACAAAGAAATACAAACATAGAATGCCCACCCCACACCCTGACCTATCAAAATAGAGAAATAAACCGTCTCTCTCAGGTCAGGGCGTGACACTCATCAGGACACTGTTGTTTAGAGGAGCTAGCCAACAACACAGCTAACACAATCACTTCAAAACTGAACTTCGTTGCATTTAACCTGTCTTCTGTCGATAGAAATATTTTATATACTGCTCAAAAACATAAAGGGAACACTTAAACAACACATCCTAGATCTGAAAGAAAGAAATAATCTTATTAAATACTTTTTTCTTTACATAGTTGAATGTGCTGACAACAAAATCACACAAAAATAATCAATGGAAATCCAATTCGTCAACCCATGGAGGTCTGGATTTGGAGTCACACTCAAAATTAAAGTGGAAAACCACACTACAGGCTGATCCAACTTTGATGTAATGTCCTTAAAACAAGTCAAAATGAGGCTCAGTAGTGTGTGTGGCCTCCACGTGCCTGTATGACCTCCCTACAACGCCTGGGCATGCTCCTGATGAGGTGGCGGATGGTCTCCTGAGGGATCTCCTCCCAGACCTGGACTAAAGTATTCGCCAACTCCTGGACAGTCTGGTGCAACGTGGCGTTGGTGGATGGAGCGAGACATGATGTCCCAGATGTGCTCAATTGGATTCAGGTCTGGGGAATGGGCGGGCCAATCCATAGCATCAATGCCTTCCTCTTGCAGGAACTGCTGACACACTCCAGCCACACGAGGTCTAGCATTGCCTTGCATTAGGAGGAACCAAGGGCCAACCGCACCAGCATATGGTCTCACAAGGGGTCTGAGGATCTCATCTCGGTACCTAATGGCAGTCAGGCTACCTCTGGCGAGCACATGGAGGGCTGTGCGGCCCCCCAAAGAAATGCCACCCCACACCATGATTGACCCACCGCCAAACTGGTCATGCTGGAGGATGTTGCAGGCAGCAGAACGTTCTCCATGGCGTCTCCAGACTCTGTCACGTCTGTCACGTGCTCAGTGTGAACCTGCTTTCATCTGTGAAGAGCACAGGGCGCCAGTGGCAAATTTTCCAATCTTGGTGTTCTCTGGCAAATGCCAAAGGTCCTGCACAGTGTTGGGCTGTAAGCACAACCCCTAACTGTGGACGTCGGGCCCTCACACCACCCTCATGGAGTCTGTTTCTGACCGTTTGAGCAGACACATGCACATTTGTGGCCTGCTGGAGGTCATTTTGCAGGGCTCTGGCAGTGCTCCTCCTTGCACAAAGGCGGAGGTAGCGGTCCTGCTGCTGGGTTGTTGCCCTCCTACGGCCTCCTCCACGTCTCCTGATGTACTGGCCTGTCTCCTGGTAGCGCCTCCATGCTCTGGACACTACGCTGACAGACACAGCAAACCTTCATGCCACAGCTCGCATTGATGTGCCATCCTGGATGAGCTGCACTACCTGAGCCACTTGTGTGGGTTTTAGACTCCGTCTCACGCTACCACTAGAGTGAAAGCACCGCCAGCATTCAAAAGTGACCAAAACATCAGCCAGGAAGCATAGGAACTGAGAAGTGGTCTGTGGTCCCCACCTGCAGAACCACTCCTTTATTGGGGGTGTCTTGCTAATTGCCTATAATTTCTACCTGTTTTCTTTTCCATTTGCACAACAGCATGTGAAATGTATTGTCAATCAGTGTTGCTTCCTAAGTGGACAGTTTGATTTCACAGAAGTGTGATTGACTTGGAGTTACATTGTGTTTTTTAAGTGTTCCCTTTATTTTTTTGAGCAGTGTATATCCATAAAAATGATGCTGATTCGTGATTTTGACTGGATGAGAAAAGCTGCCTGCCTGTCTGTCTTATTGCGAATCCTGACAACAGACTCCCGACGCGTTCATTACTATGGGACAGCTGGAGATCAAGTTTATAAATTGCCTGGCTGGGCTGATGAGACAGTGGATTGCAGCAGTCAGATGGAACAGAGTAAATAGGCATTACAACATCATTGATTTACTCGGTGGTAACATGTGCAATAGACACCAGCTGGAATGCGGTTTTAACCAATCAGCATTCAGGATTATACCCCCCCCCCCCGGTTCAAAACATTGATTTATATCAACTTTGTATCATAACAGTTTCATTCTATAATGAGGAATAGCTAGACTGTTATAAGTTGTTGTTTTTGTCACACTGCTTTTGCTTTATCTTGACCAGGTCACAGTTGTAAATGAGAACTTGTTCTCGACTGGCCTACCTGGTTAAATAAAGGTGAAATAAATACATATCTTAAAGTGTTAGATTTCCATTGCACATCATTCACGCTGCCTCAATCAATTGTCGAAGAAAGGTAAATACAATAAATATATTTAAAAAAAGGTTTTGGAAAAGTGTCATGTTTCATTTCAACACCTTGTACAGCTACCTTAGTCTGTCTCTGAGGTGTGGTACTAAGGACAGCTGCCATGGCCTATGTCTGAGGTGTGGTACTAAGGACAGCTGCCATGGCCTGTCTCTGAGGTGTGGTACTAAGGACAGCTGCCATGGCCTGTCTCTGAGGTGTGGTACTAAGGACAGCTACCATGGCCTGTCTCTGAGGTGTGGTACTAAGGACAGCTTCCATGGCCTGTCTCTGAGGTGTGGTACTAAGGACAGCTACCATGGCCTGTGTCTGAGGTGTGGTACTAAGGACAGCTACCATGGCCTGTCTCTGAGGTGTGGTACTAAGGACAGCTACCATGGCCTGTCTCTGAGGTGTGGTACTGAGGACAGCTACCATGGCCTGTCCCTGAGGTGTGGTATTAAGGACAGCTACCATGGCCTGTCCCTGAGGTGTGGTACCTCGGACAAGCTAAAAAGACATGGTATGCATCCCAAAATACACCCTATTCCCTACATAGTGCACGAACACTGAGGGCAGAAAAACGATGGTCAAAGAATGTCTAGAAAGACAAACCAGTTCCCCATGAATCAAACCAAAATGGAACCAACTGTCTGTATAAGGAGAGCATTATATAACACCTGAGTCGGAGGAAATGAACATGTCTCATATAGAAAGACTTAGACCTAGCAGCCTTAATGAAATATTTAAAATAATCCTCATGCCCAGTGTATATCACCTTACATGGCTGTACGAGAGAGAGAGAGAGAGAGATAGAGAGAGAGAGAGAGAGAGGAGAAAGAGAGAGAGAGAGAGAGAGAGAGAGAGAGGAGTGTGGTTCCTTTATTAACAGAAGTCAGCATCATTAACCCTGAACAACACGGAGGAGAGAGAGAGAGATCAATGAGAGCCACTTCATGAAGAGGAGGACCTGACCATTCCATCATGGGGTAATGGTTGGGAGAGATCAATGAGGGCTGGTAGGGCTTTCCCAAAGACCATTTAGAGAGAGACAATCTATCCACTCTGTCTCTCTCTCTCTCTCTCGTTCTATCTAGTGCATTTAGAGAGAGCCAATGGCTTCAGTTTTCAGTCAGCCTCCATCATTCTCCAAGAGGAACAGATCCAGATAGAACAAGGCACCACACACACACACACACACACACACACACACACACACACACACACACACACACACACACACACACACACACACACACACACACACACACACACACACACACACACCACACCTAAGCCTCATGCAGGGCTGATATCTGAACAGTGTGAGATGAGAAGAGGAGAAGAATGGTGATTAACTTCCCTTCACTAGCTGATGAGGAAGGAGAAGAGGGAGGTGGAGGGGGGAGAGGAGAGAGACAGACAGAGAGAGAGAAAGAGAGAGAGAGAGAGAGAGAGAGAGAGAGAGAGATGGTGATCTTGTTCTATAGGAGAAGAGATGAGGAGAAGAGCAAGGGAAGGGAAGGGAAGGGAAGGGAGAGGAGCAGAGAGGCAAGGAGGGGAGGGGAGAGGAGGAGAGAGAGAAAGGAGAGAAGAGGACTCAGTGGAGAGGGAGGAGGGAGAGGAGCCGAGAGGAGAGGAGAGGAGATTAGAGGAGAGGAGAGGAGAGGGAGTACCAGAGAAGACATCTCAATACAACGTTTGGAGAGAGAGAAAGGAGAGAAGAGGACTCAGTGGAGAGGAGAGGAGAGGAGAGGAGAGGAGCCGAGAGGAGATTAGAGGAGAGGAGAGGAGAGGGAGTACCAGAGAAGACATCTCAATACAGCGTTTTATTCCGTCCATTCTATAGTGCACTACTTTATGGGACCCTGATCAACATCAGTAACCTATAAAGGGAACATGATATTATTTAGGATACAGCCCTGGACTACTCAGCCAATACCCTCTCTCTATACAACAGCCTGATTATTATTGTCCTTCCCCCCCGAGGACATACAGTATCTTTCTAAATGGGTGTTAAATCATTTCATTAGTAATCAGTGCAGAGTACACCAGTCCTTCTGAGAGACAATCTGATTGGTGTTAAATCATTTCATTAGTAATCAGTGCAGAGTACACCACTCTGTGATAATCGTCGTAGTGAGTGGACCAAAACGCAGCGGGTATATGTATGCTCATCTTCTTTTATTGAAGAAAACAAAAACACTTATACTAAACAAACGACGAAAAAACAGTCCTGTAAGGTACACTGACAATACACGGAGACAACTACCCACAAAACCCATGGGAAAAACACCCCTACTAAATAGGACCTTCAATTAGAGGCAACGAGGAACAGCTGCCTCTAATTGAAGGTCAACCCAAGAAACTTAAACATAGAACATAGAAATAAACTAACATAGAACATAAACCAAAAACCCCGAAACACATAAAACAAACACCCCCTGCCACTTCCTGACCAAACTACAATAACAAATAACCCCTTTACTGGTCAGGACATGACACACTCCTTCTGAGAGACAATCTGATTGGTGTTTGTCCGAGCATCTAGAAACAAGATAATAGAATCGAGGTCATGGGGCTTGATGTCGTAACTGGGAGCTTTAGGTTTACAAAACGTAACTTCCTGTAAATTGAAATGTTTCAAATATATCTCGACAATGATAGAATTGAAGTGACACTATTTTACAGCAAAGTTTATAACTATAAAATATCTTAAACTGTCCTCCACTCAAACTAGACCAATACTTCCCGTCCATACAGTCAGTCAGTTGGCATAATTTCTCCCACGGCACAGTGTAATGTAGTGTGAGTTTGGTTTCTCCCTTCAATCCGCCTACCTGTCTCTCTCTTGTCTACTGTTAAGTCCAACATCTCAGTCAACCTGTCAATGGAGGACGTCTCGGCTCCACGGGACAATTACCCAGATCTAACAACAGAGCCCAGCAACAGAGCACTGGATTCATCCAGAGTGATACATTCAGAGGGATGGGGTGGGTCTCAGGAGAGTTCAGAGGGATGGGGTGGTCTCAGGAGAGTTCAGAGGGATGGGGTGGTCTCAGGAGAGTCCAGAGGGATGGGGTGGTCTCAGGAGAGTTCAGAGGGATGGGGTGGTCTCAGGAGAGTTCAGAGGGATGGGGTGGTCTCAGGAGAGTCCAGATGGATGGGGTGGGTCTCAGGAGAGTCCAGAGGGATGGGGTGGGTCTCAGGAGAGTCCAGAGGGATGGGGTGGGTCTCAGGAGAGTTCAGAGGGATGGGGTGGGTCTCAGGAGAGTCCAGAGGGATGGGGTGGGTCTCAGGAGAGTTCAGAGGGATGGGGTGGGTCTCAGGAGAGTCCAGAGGGATGGGGTGGGTCTCAGGAGAGTTCAGAGGAGGATCGGGGGAGGTCTCAGGAGAGTCCAGAGGGAGTTGGGAGGCTGGTAGGAGGGGAGTCGGGGGGAGACTGTCTTGGGTGAATAAGGATAATGTTTAAACAGGCAGGTCTCATCTACTTCTTTGCCTGAGGGGAATGTAAAAACACTGTTAATGACTCTAACCCTGACCTTAGGGACTTAGCCAATGATACAGCTCTGTAGTGACATGACCTGAAATCCCAGGCTCAGACTCTAACCCTGACCTCAGGGACTTAGCCAATGATACAGCTCTGTAGTGACATGACCTGAAATCCCAGGCTCAGACTCTAACCCTGACCTCAGGGACTTAGCCAATGATACAGCTCTGTAGTGACATGACCTGAAATCCCAGGCTCAGACTCTAACCCTGACCTTAGGGACTTAGCCAATGATACAGCTCTGTAGTGACATGACCTGAAAGAGCACACCACTCTCTATCACTCTATCACTCTGTCTGTCTGTCTGTCTGTCTGTCTGTCTGTCTGTCTGTCTGTTCTGTCTGTCTGTCTGTCTGTCTGTCTGTCTGTCTGTCTGTCTGTCTGTCTGTCTGTCTGTCTGTCTGTCTGTCTGTCTGTCTGTCTGTCTGGTCTGTCTGTCTGTCTGTCTGTCCAAAGAGCTCTCGCCTTCCCTCATTGATGCCCACGTGTGTGTGTGTGTGTGTGTGTGTGTGTGTGTGTGTGGTGTGTGTGTGTGTGTGTGTGTGTGTGTGTGTGTGTGTGTGTGTGTGTGTGTGTGTGTGTGATTGTGTGTGTGTGTCTTGCCTACCGCTCATGCCATGCCTCAGAGATGATGACATTATGGGCCCTCTCGTTCACTCAGGGGGAAATCTAACTACACCCATGAGCCTGATCCTGACACTATGGGAGAGGAGAGGAAGAGATGGGTATCTGGGGAGAAGACAGGAGAGGAGGGAGTATCGGGGGAGAGGAGAGGAGAGGAGAGGAGGGTATATCGAGGGAGAGGAGAGGAGGGTGTATCGGGGGGAGAGGAGAGGAGAGGAGAGGAGAGGAGAGGAGAGGAGAGAGAGGAGAGGAGAGGAGAGGAGGTAGTATCGGGGGAGAGGAGAGGAAGAGATGGGTATCTGGGAAGAAGACAGGAGAGGAGGGAGTATCGGGGGAGAGGAGAGGAGAGGAGGTAGTATCGGGGGAGAGGAGAGGAAGAGATGGGTATCTGGGAAGAAGACAGGAGAGGAGGGAGTATCGGGGGAGAGGAGAGGAGAGGAGAGGAGAGGAGGTAGTATCGGGGGAGAGGAGAGGAAGAGATGGGTATCTGGGGAGAAGAGAGGAGAGGAGGGTGTATCGGGGAGAGAGGAGAGGAGAGGAGAGGAGAGGAGAGGAGAGGAGAGGAGAGGAGAGGAGAGGAGAGGAGGTAGTATCGGGGGAGAGGAGAGGAAGAGATGGTATCTGGGGAGAAGACAGGAGAGGAGGGTATATCGAGGGAGAGGAGAGGAGATGAGAGGAGAAGGGAGGAGAAGGGAGGAGAAGAGGTAGTATCGGGGGAGAGGAGAGGAAGAGATGGGTATCTAGGGAGAAGACAGGAGAGGAGGGTATATCGAGGGAGAGGAGAGGAGAGGAGAGGAGAGGAGTATCGGGGAGAGGAGAGGAGTATCGGGGAGAGAAGAGGACGATCCTGGACTCCTTGACGCCAGTCAGGGAGATCCAGAGGTCTGCACAGCTCTCAGAACAGCTGCAACCCGATTCTTCACCCTTTTCCAGAAGTACTCAGACACATACAGTTTTGTATTGATATATTTGTGGGGAACAAATATAAATATTCCCATCCCAAATCCTATTTTCCCTAAACCCTAGCCCTAAATCTAACCCTACACCTAACCATAACCCTAAACTTAACCCTAAGCCTAACCTTAACCCTAAACCTAACCATAACCCTAAACTTAACCCTAAGCCTAACCTTAACCCTAAACCTAACCATAACCCTAAACTTAACCCTAAGCTTAACCCTAAACCTAACCATAACCCTAAACTTAACCCTAAGCCTAAACTTAACCCTAAACCTAATCATAACCCTAACCCTAACTCCAAACCCTGAACTTGTCCGTAACCCCTAAGCCTAAAATGGTGTCTTTCCTTGTTGGGACCGGCAAAATGTCCCCATTTTGTCAGAATTGTCCTTCTTTTACTATCTGTGTGATGACTTCCGGTACCCTCAAGTACAGTAAAACAAAACACACACAGAGGTGTAATCAAGTAGTTAATGTTTTCCATGGGCTGTCAATCTCCTTCTCCCTACCCCTGTTCTCTCCATCACCCCCCTACCTCCATCTCCTTCTCCCTGCCCCTGTTCTCTCCATCACCCCCTACCTCCATCTCCTTCTCCCTGCCCCTGTTCTCTCGATCACCCCCTACCTCCATCTCCTTCTCCCTGCCCCTGTTCTCTCCATCACCCCCTACCTCCATCTCCTTCCCCCTGCCCCTGTTCTCTCCATCACCCCCTACCTCCATCTCCTTCTCCCTGCCCCTGTTCTTTCCATCACCCCCTACCTCCATCTCCTTCTCCCTGCCCCTGTTCTCTCCATCACCCCCCTACCTCCATCTCCTTCTCCCTGCCCCTGTTCTCTCCATCACCCCCTACCTCCATCTCCTTCTCCCTGCCCCTGTTCTCTCCATCACCCCCTACCTCCATCTCCTTCTCACTGCCCCTGTTCTCTCCATCACCCCCTACCCCCATCTCCTTCTCCTTGCCCCTGTTCTATCCATCACCCCCTACCTCCATCTCCTTCTCCCTGCCCCTGTTCTCTCCATCACCCCCACCTCCATCTCCTTCTCCCTGCCCCTGTTATCTCCATCACCCCCTACCTCCATCTCCTTCTCCCTGCCCCTGTTCTCTCCATCACCCCCTACCTCCATCTCCTTCTCCCTGCCCCTGTTCTCTCCATCCCCCCCTACCTCCATCTCCTTCTCCCTGCCCCTGTTCTCTCCATCACCCCCCTACCTCCATCTCCTTCGCCCTGCCCCTGTTCTCTCCATCACCCCCTACCTCCATCTCCTTCTCCCTGCCCCTGTTCTCTCCATCACCCCCCTACCTCCATCTCCTTCTCCCTGCCCCTGTTCTCTCCATCACCCCCTACCTCCATCTCCTTCTCCCTGCCCCTGTTCTCTCCATCACCCCCCTACCTCCATCTCCTTCTCCCTGCCCCTGTTCTTTCCATCACCCCCTACCTCCATCTCCTTCTCCCTGCCCCTGTTCTCTCCATCACCCCCTACCTCCATCTCCTTCTCCCTGCCCCTGTTCTCTCCATCACCCCCTACCTCCATCTCCTTCTCCCTGCCCCTGTTCTCTCCATCACCCCCTACCTCCATCTCCTTCTCCCTGCCCCTGTTCTCTCCATCACCCCCTACCCCCATCTCCTTCTCCTTGCCCCTGTTCTCTCCATCACCCCCTACCTCCATCTCCTTCTCCCTGCCCCTGTTCTCTCCATCACCCCCACCTCCATCTCCTTCTCCCTGCCCCTGTTCTCTCCATCACCCCCTACCTCCATCTCCTTCTCCCTGCCCCTGTTCTCTCCATCACCCCCTACCTCCATCTCCTTCTCCCTGCCCCTGTTCTCTCCATCACCCCCTACCCCCATCTCCTTCTCCTTGCCCCTGTTCTCTCCATCTGTTTCCAGAGTGAAACAGGAAAGGAAACAGAGTCCAAATGAACAACCAGAGTCAAACAGGAAAGGAAACAGAGTCCAAATGAACACCCAGAGTCAAACAGGAAAGGAAACAGAGCCCAAATGAACACCCAGAGTCAAACAGGAAAGGAAACAGAGACCAAATGAACACCCAGAGTCAAACAGGAAAGGAAACAGAGCCCATATGAACACCCAGAGTCAAACAGGAAAGGAAACAGAGTCCAAATGAACACCCAGAGTCAAACAGGAAAGGAAACAGAGACCAAATGAACACCCAGAGTCAAACAGGAAAGGAAACAGAGTCCAAATGAACACCCAGAGTCAAACAGGAAAGGAAACAGAGTCCAAATGAACACCCAGAGTCAAACAGGAAAGGAAACAGACACCAAATGAACACCCAGAGTCAAACAGGAAAGGAAACAGAGACCAAATGAACACCCAGAGTCAAACAGGAAAGGAAACAGAGCCCATATGAACACCCAGAGTCAAACAGGAAAGGAAACAGAGTCCAAATGAACACCCAGAGTCAAACAGGAAAGGAAACAGAGACCAAATGAACACCCAGAGTCAAACAGGAAAGGAAACAGAGACCAAATGAACACTCAGAGTCAAACAGGAAAGGAAACAGAGACCAAATGAACATCCAGAGTGAAACAGGAAAGGAAACAGAGTCCAAATGAACACCCAGAGTCAAACAGGAAAGGAAACAGAGTCCAAATGAACACCCAGAGTCAAACAGGAAAGGAAACACAGACCAAATGAACACCCAGAGTCAAACAGGAAAGGAAACAGAGACCAAATGAACACCCAGAGTCAAACAGGAAAGGAAACAGAGACCAAATGAACACTCAGAGTCAAACAGGAAAGGAAACGGAGACCAAATGAACATCCAGAGTGAAACAGGAAAGGAAACAGAGTCCAAATGAACACCCAGAGTCAAACAGGAAAGGAAACAGAGTCCAAATGAACACCCAGAGTCAAACAGGAAAGGAAACAGAGACCAAATGAACACCCAGAGTCAAACAGGAAAGGAAACAGAGACCAAATGAACACCCAGAGTCAAACAGGAAAGGAAACAGAGACCAAATGAACACTCAGAGTCAAACAAGAAAGGAAACAGAGACCAAAGGAACACTCAGAGTCAAACAGGAAAGGAAACAGAGACTAAAGGAACACCCAGAGTCAAACAGGAAAGGAAAAGAGGTAAGTGGGCTAAACTGAAGGTCGTTTTGGTTTCACGGGGAGGTCAAGGAACACCATTGATCGTTGTTCTCTGTCTGGCCTGTCTGGTACCTGTAGGTTAACACACACACACACGTTAACACTGGCTCAGCTGCTGGTATCTTCCTCTTAATGAGAAAGGCAAGAAAAGCAATATAAGGACAGATAGATGGGAGGAGGCCAAAGGGCTCCAGTTCCCATTAAAACATGCTTTTCCCTTCACAGAGAGATGACTGAGTTGAAGCCTCT